>NC_063189.1:30398388-30450888 GCF_017589495.1 Alosa alosa | reverse complement strand
AGGACCACACAGAGGCTGTGAGAGTTTCAGCCATTTCAGTCACAGTTTTATGGTGTGACATGACTGTGAGGTTTCTGTTACTCCCAGTTTAGAGTGAAGTCACACAGGAGAGGCATAAGGGTGAGGTGGAGGCTGTGTTCCCACACACACCCCACTATGTCTTCACAGTCACACGATTCACCATGCATCCTTTAGCTGTTACTCACACACTTTTATAAAACTATGTCTTCACATTTAGAGGATTCATCATGTAAGCTGACACAAAGCTACACCCCCCCCCTCCGATTCACCCTCTGCTGTGGGGTTCAGAGGGAGGCGTCCCTGCACACAACTGAAAAATACTTTGACCTGAATCTCTCTAGGAACGTAATTCTGACAGCAAAGATAGAAGGAGGGTTTATTTTTGGGAGTGCGCCATGCATGCTGCACATCCAGCTCAGCGCAGAGAACAACATTGTTCTCAAATAGGCAACACACACAACACACCATGTACAAAGCCATGCTTACAGTACGTTGTGTCTGTGCCGTATAGCACATGAATGAGCTGAGCACTACTCAAGATCACTGGGTCAAGTTAGGGTTTCCTGTCAGCTCATCATCCACACCAATGACAACAGCAAGAGCCCATGAAATAACACCCCAACAGAGACTTCAGTCACTATGATTCAGCAGAAACGTTAAGATAGGGAGTGTAGTGAGTGAAAGAGGCTACCCCGGGGCAGCCCTGCGGGACACGCCGCTTCCTCTGTGCTCCGGACCCGATGGAATATCAGCTCTCGCTTCCTACGCACCAGTTCCTGCCTGCGCTCGCTGCTGTTGTCACGGGCAACAGTGGGACAGGGCTGGGCAGCGTTTTGGAGGAGGACGGACGTCGTCGTTACGCAACAGGCCAATGTGTCAGCGGCCGGCGCGGCCAGGGGAGGCTCCTGCCTGCCTGTCGTCTTGCCTCGTGCTTGGCGAAGGCAGCTAAAGGAATGTGTGAAAATGACCCTGATGAAGGCGCAAGCCGAAACGTTGGTGTAATAAATAACTGCATATTGAAGTTCTGAGTGTGCCACGACACTTCTTCTAAATTAAAGTCTTATTTACCATCGTGAGCACCTCACAAGGTGTGCGTTTACCATCATCAAACAAATGTGAAATATGACACACCATGACTCGGTTCTGGCCATGCCTCAGCCAGTGTTTCACAATAGCACGCCGCACGTCATCAAATGCAAAATCACTCCAAAACCTCACAGTCCTCACAGTCAGACCGCAGCAACACTGAAATATGGCCAGTGAATTGACTAATTCATTCACCCACAATGCAAATACTTCTTGCTGGTCTCACCCTAAGCTACACAACTTTTTTGACACATGAAAACAGAAGACAAAATGAATAAAAGACAGTCATAGACATAGACAAACACAAGTCATAAATTCACACCTTGTTTAGCAATGTGCTAGTATGTCGTATTAGATATTACGTTGTGCTTACACACCGTCATGCCTGTGCCTCAAGCACTACAGTAAGTGTCACTAAATGAAACTTTGCCTACTAGGGCAGGATTAAATCCCTTCCATCTTCTTATGAATGACTGATGCCCTACTGACAAGACTCACTGATGGCTTTATCCAAGACTGAGGGCTTGGGCAAACCAGTTAACCATCACCTCGCTGAAGACTATGAAACAGCACAACTTTCAGATAGAGCTGTCACTGAAAACAATCTCATCTTATATTTTTTACGAAAGTCAATGTTCATCTCGCATACAAACGTATTGTGTGAAATCCAGACTTCTCCCTCATTCGCATTCGTGCCATAACATATCAATTCTGCACTACCAAAACAAGAAGAATGCAAGAGAAGTGGCTGGATTTGCGGCGTGCCCGGAGAACAGCTGTGATAACAGGAGCCGAGGCCGGAGACTCTGGCTGTGACAGGGAACCCCTTAGGAGGGCCTCCACTGTCCACATGTCCAGCCGGGGCCAGGAGAGGCACTGGCACATTCCAGCGCTGGCACAAAAGCCCCTCACACAGACATGACACAAGATAGAACAAGACCCAAGACACACACAACTGGCACAACTCGCTGCCCGTCTCAAACAACGCCATGGTGTGTTTAGACACAAATACAGTACTTGGTCCACAATATAATAGAAAAACACGTAGAAACACCCACACACATACATACACACAGAGTGTCTAACACACAAGCACATTTGAGCATATATCGACCGTCACACTGAACTTTTCAGTGAGCCAAATCTTATGTTCGTCAAGCCCTCAACAAGTGCCTTACACTTCCCCTCCCATGAGCACACAGACCCTGAGGGATGGTGCAGAGAGAAACAGAAATAGACAAGTAAAGAACAAAGAAACACTTCATCAACCTGCTGCGTCTGCAGACGTGGCTTCTCCATTGTCACGGCTCTGAGTAATCCAGCTGTTGCCTCATGCACACGAAAGAAACGAAACAAACACACCCTCACCCGCACACACACTTGTCCCAACTCTTCTCCCTCTGCTCAACTCCACTCCCAGACAGAGCGGTGGAAAGATCGCTTACAGGCCAATGCCTCAGAAGGGGGAGGAGTCTGGACGGCTGCTATGGTCCTGTCCATTCTGAACTCTCCACCAATCAGCTTTCACGCAAGGGCACAACCATTCCATAAGTGTCTTCAGCTTCAGAGGCCAAAGTGTGTGTGTGTGTGTGTGTGTGTGTGTGTGTGTGTGTGTGTGTGTGTGTGTGTGTGTGTGTGTGTGTGAGTGAGAGTGTGAGTGTGTGTGTGTGTGTGTGTGAGTGTGTGAGTGTGTGTGTGTGAGTGTGAGTGTGTGTGTGTGTGTGTGTGTGTGTGTGTGTGTGTGTGTGTGTGTGTGTGTGTGTGTGTGTGTGTGTGTGTGTGTACGTATATATGTATACACCACAAGCATAAAAAGAGCTCTCAAGTACAGAGGATCAGCAAACATCTAACTAGCTGAACACACCATGCCATTTAATCCTAAAATGCAATACTGTACAATCTCTTCGTCCTTTTGTTAATGTTTAGTCAGCCAAGAGGAAGTCTGTCTTTTTTGAGGAAAAAGCTGTGAGAAGCTGTTATCTCCCCAAACAATAACAGAGAACAGGAATTTAACCAACATTCTGAACACAAACAGCTGTTCAAACTGCACTTGGGTAATATCATGATAGCTGCTGCTCGAGTTCACAGAAGGAAATGAAACGTTTCCTCCTCTACAACTTGACTACATCTGGTCTGTGCCACAACTACAAGATAGCTAGATGAGCCTATGTCTTTATTACTGTAATATATCTATCAGGGATGAATATGTACTTATGTTAAACAAGGCTGACAACATGAGAATGAACAGAGAATTAGTGAGTTGCAATCGCTAGAGTTCAAAGGTTAAATGATATCATGGGTTTCTGTTGACTTGGTTAATGGTCTACACATCACTGGGACATGTAATCTTCTCGACAGTGTTGGGAACGGATGCCGTGCTGAGAAGTGGAAAGTAAAAGAAAATAACGAGGCGACTCACAGCCTTCCACACAGACACTGGGCAGAGGAGCACCTACAGAGACCATCCATCATTCTGATTTTTCAATTTTACGCTGCACTCGGTGCGATGGCCCTCAACTGGAGCTGCGGTAATAATTACCCCACAGGGGAATGTCTTCCCACTGATGACTACCAGAAAAATGCATCAGTACTCCTTCCATCCCACAGACCTCCACAACATCTCCCTCCACAGCACTTAGCTCCCTGCAGCAGGAACTCGCTGCTGGTGAGTCCTCGATTACGCCAGGGAGGAGAGCGAGAAAAAGACAGAGAGGGAGAGAGAGAGAGAGAGAGAGAGGGAGAAGAGAGGGAGAGAGAAAGGGAGAAAGCAAGAGAAAGAAAGATATATACTGTATGTATATAGAGAGAGAAAGTGTGTGAGAGAAACCAATAGCACACAGACTGATATAAATACCATATTTTTACCAAAGATTATAAAAGTTGATGCATGTTCATTATAAAGAGTGGGAGTGCAGAGGGAGTTTGACTGCATGTGAGTAGATACTCGGTGTATTCAAAGATATGAAAAGAAAGGTTAAGCTAACAAAAACTGCATGCCAGATCAGATAGAGAAAAAGATAATAGCCTACAAACATGTGTACACACACACACACACACACACACACACACACACACACACACACACACACACACAAAGGAACACTACCATTGTCTAGTGTTTTGAGAATAGCCAAGGTGGCATTCTTTGTAAACCTGCCTCCCCATTCTGTGGTATTAATGTAATTACAAATTGAGTGTAAATTAAGTTGGCCCTCTATAATAACATCTAAAAAAAACTCTCAGTACCCATCTGAAGATATCCCTGAAGCTATCCCTGAAGCTATCATCTGAAGCTATCCCTGACACAGCCGATGTGTCCATTTGTCCATTGTCATAATACTGACATGGACATTTCCTCAGATGTCAGAGGAAGAAAATCTTAACTAAACACACTCAGTTGACCTTGGGCATATCCTCACTGCCCGATGTCTGATTTAATATTTGAACTGACTAGAAAAGACATTAGCTGCATGGGCTTGACTGAGACACTGCCGATTAGGTCTGTCACTCCAGCTGCCCAATGAATCCAGAGAACCAAATGATGATTGCCCTTGTCCATACAGAAGGGGTAAATAGATGACTTTTAGTGGTACGATTTAGCACATGTAATGGCAATATACAGACAGAGACTCATGTCAGTTGTGTTTACTGTGTAAACACCCTTATCCAGCTTCTCTACATGTAATTGTTTGCTCTGAATTCATAAAGCAGGTGATCCACAGAGAGCTAAAGGGCAACATAGCGAGCACCATGGGGAGCACCATGATCCTGGGATATTTTGTTAAGCAAATGTGATGATACATAAAGAGTGGGCTATAAATATAATGTCCCTTTTCTTTCACACATCAAACCATCAGCGCTAAAGAAAGAAAAAAAAGAAAGCAAATCAAACAAATCAATAGAATGTCTCCAAAACAAGTCAAAAAAGGCAACAATTGAGACTTTGTTCTTCCGGCGGCGGTGTTGCAGCAGAGGAAAGGCAGAACACTCCAACAAAGTCATTCAGACGCAGCAGTTACTGACCACATCAGTGATCTTTCTTATACAAATATACAAAGAGTCAGAATGTGTTAATACACATGCAGTAATCAACTAGTGTCACAGGAACTGACTAGATGAGTCATAGCTGGTGAGCTTACAGACCAGCCATGGTGCAATTTCTCCCTCTTGTGGACAAAACTGGTGATTTGTTTTTAGAAGCAGGGCTTACGCAACACGCAACCTTTTAATGTTCTTCTAAACCATCTGATCTCAAACAATAAAAAAATACTGTAACTTTGAACTTTGAACAGCACCATTGTCTGAATATTGACTCTGAAAAGTAGGTCAGGCAATATAAGTGCATTTATAATCAGTGATTGCAATGAGCCAACAATCATTCCTAATATCAGAAAATTGAATTTAAACCCTCTTATATCACATTACATTACTGTAAAATGCTAGTAATATTGTCAGTAACACAACTTTTCTCTGTGTACATGAGTATACAATAATCTTTAACATAAACCACATTTAATAACAGCAAATATTTCCTCAATACAACACGTCTATTCCACGAAACAACAACCACAAAAAGGCAGTATTTTCAGTAATTCAAGTAAGTAATTCAGTAATTAATCCAGTAGCCTCCCTGTTGTCATTTAGGAGGCACGTTTGTACCTTGAGCAGAAAGAAAGACAGACAGCCATAAAGAAAGACAGGAAGGAAGGAAGGATGACAAGGAGAAAGAAAGAAAGAAAGAAAGAAAGAAAGAACGAAAGAAAGAGCAAAAATGAGAATAAAAAGCAAGAAAACAAGAGTAAAAACAAAGAAGCAGAATTACCTTCATCTCCTTGGTGTGGCGATCTTTACAGAGTTACTGCTTGTTCAACATTTGTTAGCCCTGGTCAAGGCATTAGAGTGCCATAATACCATTTACAACCTGTTTTCAACATGAATCACCTGAGCAATGCCATAAATGTGGGTGTGGTGTGTGTACGAGTAGAACTGGGCCTTTTCTTTTGATATGTCCCGGGCCAGTTACTACAGCTACAGTGTGTCTGGACATTTACACATAGTGTGACTCTGGACACTCATCTCACAGGCCCATTTCTATTCGTTTAGCCTCCCATAGGCCAGTATGATGGCACCTCCATCTCTTCCCTCCTGTACCTCTTCCTTCTCTCTCGTTTCCCTCCTCTACCTCCTTCCTCTCCTCTTCCCTCCTCTACCTCCTCTTCCACTTCTCCTCCTACCATACTTTGACTAGTATTTAAAATGTAGGCACTCTTATCCTCTAGTACTAACGTCTCATCTACAATGTAGCTTAAATGTTATTACATTGCTGTAACTGTAGTTTATGCAGTGTAAATGTAATACTTAAATGTTAATAACTTACATGTTATTCTATTGTTGCAAGTCTGCCAAATGAATAAATGTAAATATGTATGTAAATATGATCAAAAATAAGCACCTGTATGCATAACCATGTGGCATGACATGAGTGGGCTTTAAGATAGTTCAACTGAATAAATCACTGGAAAGGTTCTTAATCAAGGTGGAACGATAGTAACACTCCAAAGAGTTATGACTGACCTCAGTGTCATGTCTTCACTATGGCAATGGACATGTGTGTCATGCATGGTCTGTTCACTGGTGAACACTTGGCATAATCACAAGAAACCTGGAAAATGTACAACCCCAAAACAGAAAAAGTTGGGACGTTGTGTAAAATGTGAATAAAAACAGAATGTAATAATCTGCAACTTTCTTAAACTCATATTTTGTTGCAAAAAGGACACAGACAACATATCAAACGTTGAAAATGACAAATTTGACTATTTCATGGAAAATATATGTTAATTTCGAATTTGATACCAGTAACATGTTTCAAAAAAAGTTGGGATGGGGTAACAAAATGCTGGAAAAGTGTAATGATAAAGAAAACAAAAGGAGGAATATTTCACAACTAATTAAGGTAACTGGCAACACGATTGGGTATGAAAAAGAGCATCCCAGAGAGGCAGGGTCCCTTAGAAGTAAAGATGTAGGGGTATTCATCACTATGTGTAAACCTGTGTGCACAAATGATGAAACAATGTAATTTTAATGTTTCCTAAGATGCAATTGTGAAGTATTTGGGGAGTTCATCATCTACAGGACATATTATCATTAGAACATTCAGAGAATCCAGAGAAATCTTTGCAAACAAAGGAAAGAACTGAAAAACAAATTGGATGGCCGTGGTCTTTTGGACCTCAGATGGCACTGCATCAACACCAGACCTGTTTCCAGACCTGTCATTGTTGGGGCTCAGGAAAACCTCTGATAACCATTGGTTATGTGCACAGTTTGATACTCAATTCAAAAACTACAGCCAAAATTGTAACAGTCAAAACAGCCAACATTGTATTGAGACATGATACAGAAAATACCACCATCTTATCTGGGCCTAAAAATGGACTGAGGTAACATGGAAAAGGGTCCTGTGTTTAGACCAATCAAAATTTGCCATTCTTTTTTAAAATCATGGACTCATCTGGGCTAAAGAGGAGAGGGCCTATCCAAGTATCCAACCTATCCAACTTGTTTTAGTGTTTAGTGTTTAGTGTTTAGTATTCAGTTCAAAACCCAACACCTATGATGGTGTGGAGGAGGGCATCTTGCACATTTGGCAAAGCACAATCAATTCTGAATTATGTATACAGGTTTTGAGCAATATATACTCCCATCCAGGCAATGTATTTTCCAGGGAAGACCTTGAATATTTCAGGAAAACAATGCCAAAATTAATTCTGCACTTTAAATAGTATTTCTCCATAGATGATGAGTCCAGGTGCTAAAATGACCTGTCTGCAGTCCAGATTTGTCAAATTAGGTGCATAATGGAATGAAAAACATGACTTAGAATACCCCATACTGTTGCACAGCTGAAATCCTATATCGGGGAGTAGTGGAACAACTTTTCACTCTCAAAACTCTAGCAACTGGTCTCCTCAGTTCCTAAACATTTACAGAATTTTGTTAATTGAAGAGTTGAAGCAGCACAGTGGTAAACATGCTCCCCAACTTTTTTTGAAACATGTTGCTGGCATCAAATTCAAAATTAACATATATTTTCCATGAAATAGTCCAAATTTTCATTTTCAACATTTGATATAATATTGTCTATGTCCTTTTTGCTGATACATAGGCCTATTGGTTTACCGAGACGTATATTATCACATTCTGTTTTTATTTGCATTTTACACAATGTCCCAACTTTTCTGTTTTGGGGTTGTATATATGTATGGAAATGTTCATTCATTCGAGTTTTGGAGCAGGCAATCCCTATATCAAACTGTCTTCATATACCAATTCAAAGATTGCTGCAGGATACTTGTTGGTTAGACATGGAGAGTTGCTCACTTCGATCGCCACTAGGTGAAGCTCGGAGACTATTCAATATTTTGAAATAGGTTAGAAAGTCATACTTGTCAATTATTATAGTCATACTTGCCAAAAAAAAACATCTAAAAGAGAGAGAGAGAATCAACCACTTGGCACACAATCTCCATCTCACCTTTAGCATCACTTAAATACCTGATAGGCCTGTGCCATCAGTACGTGCACGGTGCACGATCAACACAACAGTTTCCTGCGTGACACCAGTCACAATAGAGGTCCTACAGGATAGAAGTATTCTATTCAGTTCAAGCGTTTCAGTGGCTTTGTGGCAAAATTGCAGATTGAGGAGGTGTGAGCGATTTATGAGCAGGATATGAAATGTCAAAATATATGTCAGTGGCTACTATCCCATGGGTTAAGAGACTACAAGCAGCGCGCCGGCATGACTGTCATTCAAATCTGCACAGTGGAGCACACAGTCTCTGGCGCTCACAGTTGATACCGATGTCTTACCACCATGCAAACCTGGACAAATGGTTCACATTGTTCATTTAATTGTAGCTGGGATGACAACGCGACTTTCTGGAGCGGTGAGCATCCAGTAAACAATTTCCCTGTTCCAATTTTGACCGCAATTTCTATCATATGCTCTTTTTTATTTATCGTCGGGGTATCGGGTAATTTAATGACAATTTTGATGGTCGCCAAATACAAGGACATGCGTACGACAACTAATCTCTACCTATCTAGCATGGCATTGTCGGATCTTCTGATATTCTGTTGTATGCCTTTAGACTTATACAGAGTCTGGAGATACCGTCCCTGGTATTTCGGGGACCTCCTCTGCAAATTGTTTCAGTTTGTCAGCGAGGGTTGTACATATTCAACTATCCTGAACATCACCGCCCTGAGCGTGGAGAGGTACTTCGCGATTTGCTTTCCCCTAAGGGCCAAAGTTGTGGTCACCAAAGGGCGCGTGCGAGGAGTTATTCTGATTCTTTGGGCAGTATCATTTTTGAGTGCTGGACCGGTGTTTGTCCTGGTAGGAGTTGAACACGAAAATGGAACTAATATTTGGATTACAAGCGAATGCACTGCGACGAAGTACGCTATGCAATCTGGACTTTTTACCATTATGGTGTGGGTATCGAGCATTTTCTTTTTCTTGCCCGTGTTTTGTCTCACTATTTTATACAGTCTTATAGGACGCACACTCTGGAGAAGACCAAACATTTCTAGTCGAGATAAAAGCAACAAGCAGACTGTGAAAATGTTGGGTAAGTTTCTAATAACTGTCGTGCCTAATAACAAATGTATCGGAAGAGAAACATAGGATTAATGTTGTTTATGCCTGTCTAATTTAAGACAATATGCTACTGGTAAACCGTAAGAAACCATGATATTTTGTAGAGTTCATATGATGTGTTGACTGCGCTGATGTTTTGTGAGAGATGTTTCAATGTAAGCTATGTGCAAATGTGTATGCGTCTTGAAATATTGGGGAGATTTGGATAAAAATAACATTTGGATATTGTGGCACACTAAAGTGTAAAAATTAAATGCCCCCAGGAATAAATGTCAGCGTTGGTTAATTTCAGCGTTTGGTTGCGCTGAATGAATAATCTCTAGATAACACGCTGGAGAATTACAGTAGCCACTGTGCGTTTCGCTGTGATTGTTGTCTGCGTAATTTTGTAAACAAAAGTATGATAAACTGGTGCTTACAGTTAACTAAATGTTGTGTGTTTACAGTTGTGGTGGTGCTTGCATTTGTACTTTGCTGGCTGCCTTTTCACGTGGTTCGTTACCTGATATCCAAGTCGTTCGAGACTGGGTCTCCGTTGATGGCCGTCATCACGCAGTACTGCAACCTCATCTCCGTCGTACTCTTTTATCTGAGCGCAGCCATCAACCCCATACTTTACAACATCATGTCGAAGAAGTACAGGGTTGCAGCATGCACTCTCTTCGGCTTCAAGAAGACCCCAAGGAGAACAGCGTCCTCAGTAAAGGATGAAAGTTCACCAGGATTTACCGAATCAATTGCCAGCGTGTGACTGGACTATTAAACTAGACTGACATTCATCTTTGCACATGGTAAAGTCATGCTCGTGCGCATGTCCTTGTATTTCTTTATCGGACATGATGGAAGAATAAGAATATGGCAGACACCTGTCCTACCTCACAAGTTGTTTTTAATACCATCACATTTATTAATTGAATAAATAAATTAATTAGGATTAAGGAAGTGATGGGTAGGCCATTATCTCTCTCTCTCTCTGTTCTGTCTGTCTCTCTCTCTGCCTGTCTCTCTCTCTGTGCTTGTGTGTGTGTGTGTGTGTATGAGTGAGATATTCCACATTGCCTTAAAAGAGAACCTCTCTGGCTGGAGGACAAAATGAGCACTGTAGATACAGCCCTGTGTCCTCCTGCACACTGACTCAGAGGTGCAGAGGTACAGCATCTTACTTTGAACTGTCGGTTCAAATGGCATCCTGCTTGTAAAACCATTCCTGCTTTCTCTGTGCAGCGCCTTTTACCAAAACATAATATATATGCACTGGATGTTAAGGACTCAAACATACATGTGACACTAAGGGCAGAGAACTGGGAAGAGATAACGTGTTAGTGTTACTGTAAAAGACCTTGCAGAGATAACACATCAGAAGGTCTGATGAGAGAACATAGTCATGATAATAACAGTTGTGGCATCAGATTGAGATTCTCACAAAATGATGACAAAGAAATGGTCACAGGAACGTTTCGTTTTCTGCTTTTTGTGAAGTGTGGCACATTGATGTTGACAAAATGTGCCTGGTAAAATGCAAAATGTTTAAAATGATTGCTGTTTTCGGTATGACATAAAAGCACTCAAATGAACTGTGTGTGTGTGTGTGTCTGTGTGTGCATGTGTATGTCTGTGTGTGCGCACACACAAATGTGTGTGTTTGTGTGCATGTGTGTGTGTGTGTGTGTGTGTGTGTGTGTGTGTGTGTGTGTGTGTGTGAGCATACATGTCTGTATGTGTGTCTGTGTCATAAGGAAGGTAGTACCAGACACTGTACTGACATAGCACCTGTGTGTATGTGTTTGTTTACAAAGAGTTGTTCATCAGCCTTGCAAATAACAAAATATCCACGCGTCTGCATTTACTTTCAAGGACTGTATTTTGGTGAACAGCTGTAAAAAATCTGTAATAAGATGACATGAATGTAAATGTAATGATGTTTATATATAATGTAGATATTAATGTGTGTGTAATGAGATTGTGAATGTACAGTAAACTTGTCCACAACTGACCCAGTGCTGTCTGCAGTTACACAATGACTGGAGGGTGATGGGAATATGTGACACTTGGATCATTTCTAGAAATTGTTGCAAAGAATTCATTAAGGTGCAGCAAGGTCACCATTAAGGTCTCGACGAGCCCCAAGGAAGGTGTCGGTAAATCAAGAAGCCTCTTGCAGGAGGATGTAGGCGGGGAGGGGAGCCCTAAATCAGCTCTCGCAGGCATTGAGCATTGAGAGGAGAAGAAACATGGTCCTGTCTGTGAAAAGGCCAGACCTGGCAAATCCCCCCTCCCCCAAGTCATCGTTAGTCTTCCCCCAAGGGTGTAAAATGTAGCAGCGCCAGGTTTTTAAACTTAAATAACTGCCGCTCTGTTAGGATGGAGAAGAGAAAAAGAATGAAGACTGGGAATGTTACCAGACTTACACACAACACCTCTGCATTCAAACACACCTCTGCATTCAGACACAACACCTCTGCATTCAAACACACCTCTGCATTCAGACACAATACCTCTGCATTCAGACACAACACCTCTGCATTCAGACACAATACCTCTGCATTCAGACACAACACCTCTGCATTCAAAAATACAATTATTAGTAGTTAATTAAAATTCAGAAGGCATTGTTCATCTTAACTAATTTGATGAGGACACAGACCATACAAAAAAAGCTAAAATAGATTGAGATAAACAATTGGTAATGTTACTAAACTCGATGGCTGGCTGGTATAAGGGGGTCATTTTACTAAACTGGATGGGGGTCTGGTAAGAGGGGGTGGTTTTACTAAACCGGGGCACATTTCCCAAAACCATAGTTGCTAACTAAGTTAGCAACTTTGTTGGTTGCAATGCAATTACCCATTGCCAACAAACTAAGCCAACCAGGGGAAACGCACCCCTGGATGGCGGTCAGGTATAAGTGGGTCGTTTGTTTCATTTGCAGCGATTCAAGATTGTCACTGTGAGGATGCCGACGCTTCACAACCACAAAGTCTATTAGAGATGCTAATAGTATCATCACAGTCTGTAGCCTGAAGATTAGTTTTGTTGTGTGTCTGTGTGAATAAAACATTTATAAAGCACACCACTGTGCAGTCTGTCCTACAAAGCAGATCATTATTGGTTAAGGAGTTGAAGGAAGATGCATTGTGTATTTTATTGATAATAATGTCTATGTTGAAGGAGAAGTTGTAGCACAATTGTGCAGTCCAAATACACATTATTTCAGGGGATTATTTCAGGTCATTTCATGGCTCACTGTGAGTATGCCAGAGTAGATGAGGTCAAGATTACATAAAGCACATTTTATGGGTTTTATGGGTTAGATTGTCACTCTCTTCAGACAGATCTAACTCTAAAAAAGCTAAAATAACCCCTGTGTCACCGAACTAGGGGTGACCCTCCGGATGAGGGGTGGTAAACATTCTTATCTGTTAAAAAACCAGATGGTTAGGTGATCACTGGTGGTTGACAACTTGTGATTTTCCGTGGGTGTGTGTTAAGGGTATAAGAGTTGGCTTCACCCACAGATGTGTGGGCTTGTTACATTGACATTTCATGTAGGTAACATGCTCCTGGCGTCGTGAATAAAGCTGCAGTCTCATACCAAGTTGTCTTGGATTCATTTTGACCACACACTCACACTAACAGTCTGGGGAGGCGTGGTGGTGAGCTGAAAAGATTATTAGATGGGGTTGGACTCAGAGTCATGACAGTCAGTTGTCTCTCTGCTGTTGATTGGCTCAGTGCATATTCACAAAGTATTCACAGTGCTTCACTTTTTCCACATTTTGTTATGTTTCAGACTCATCTTAAAATGGATTCAATTATTTATTTTTCTCATCAATCTACACACAATACTCCAGTCCTACTGGGTCCTTGGTTACCTGTCTGACCTAACACCTTTACCGTAATTTCCCAACTATTAGCCGCGGCTTATACATTGATTTTGCAAAATGTCTTCAGCTATGAGGTTAATACACAGGGGCAGTTAATATAGTATTAATGTGGCTTTGTTTCCTTTAACTTGCATAAAATACTCCCCCGTGGCTTAAACACAATGCGGCTAATACACCAGAAATTACTGTACCCATTAGATCTGAGAGCAGATGGAGGGGGTCATGGCTTTGTCTTGACTTAGTCACCTTCAGCTACGACCATGCACCCACCCACTCTGTCCAAGTGAGGAATGTTAGTACTGCCAAATATGCTTACAGTACATCTGATAAGATGAATGTTGGGACCTCTAAAGAATTTACAATATATCCATATAACACACTTGGTAAAATTAATTTGAATTTTACATGATGTGGTTAATTCCTAATACTGTATTTCTTTCCTGTATTAATATTACAGTTACAGTTAGAGACAATAAAACACATTTGGGGTAGTCAAACAGCCAAACAAAATTCATTACCCAAAAGCCTAAGGTAGAAATAATAATTAAAAAATCATGTGCGGTTGGGCCTCAACAACACATTTTTCTTGCTGTTTCTTTCATTGGGGTTTATCACAACTGACAGTGATCCATGCATCTGAACTCGGCATCAACACTGGGAACTGCAATGATGTTCCTGTGGTAATCATAGGAATCATTTGGAGAAGCTTTGTTGTTTTCAATGATGCCAACCGTGACAAGCTGTGCAATCATTTGAAAGACTCAATTTTACAACTCTATTTTTGCAGTGAAGTGTATGAAAGTTTCTTTATTAACTTTAGAAAGTTATTTTATGCACAAGACACAACAAAACACAGTCATTTGTCTCAGCACTGCTTGTGTGCTTGGCTTCACACTATGTACAAGGGGCTACATTGAGATTTTTGGTGGAAAAGATCAGGCAGTCTGCCGAGAGACCTGAACCAATAGATAGATACAAGTAGGCGGCATTTGACCATTAAACCACACATGATCC
The DNA here is from genome assembly GCF_017589495.1 of Alosa alosa. Classification (NCBI taxonomy): domain Eukaryota; kingdom Metazoa; phylum Chordata; class Actinopteri; order Clupeiformes; family Clupeidae; genus Alosa; species Alosa alosa. The sequence continues at coordinate 30,436,212 of NC_063189.1, read as the reverse complement.
AAAACATACAGCCAAACAAGGCAAGAAATGGTTAACTGAGAACAATATCAACATTTTAGAGTGGTGGAGCCAGAGACCAGACCTCAATCTGTCAAAAAAGTGAGCACAAGGCCAGAGTGATAGCAAATAATCGTTCCTGACTCAAAACCCGGATTGCTGTTAAAAAGGTACAGTCTATAATCAAAGTATAAGTAAGTATAAAGTATATAAGTCAAGAAAAAATCAACAGTAAATCAATATTTGCCTTACCAGGGGTATGAATAATTTTGTTCTTAACTGCATGTGACATGAATGCTCATGAATACTTGCTCTATTCTGTATTGAATGTTGAACTATTTAGCCAATGGTTAATGGAGGAATTCTTCGTCAACACTTGGAGATTTAATGCGGACCTGTGAGCACTATAGTTTATCTTGTTCCCAAGACTCCTTTAAACAACAGCTAAACAGTCTGTTATAGCTGTAACATGGACCTCTCTGTGGAACACAGTCTGCTATAGCTGTAACATGGACCTCTCTGTGGAACACAGTCTGCTATAGCTGTAACATGGACCTCTCTGTGGAACACAGTCTGTTATAGCTGTAACATGGACCTCTCTGTGGAACACAGTCTGTTAGCTGTAACATGAACACAGTCTGCTATAGCTGTAACATGGAACCTGGGCACGAAAGAGACATCAAAGGTTTGTCTGAAGGATGTTGATAGTTTACTCCCAAATCAGAGCTCTTAGAATGGGTGGTATACAGTGGGTTTTATGGTGGCACATTTCTCTGCATGCCCTTTGCCTGACTTTACCCTCATCAGCATACAAACTAAACGAGACAGCAGATGGTGTGGAGAAAGCATTGCGCTCTAACTAAGAGAACATTTCACCAGGAGTACATGCATTTCAAGGCTATTACACAACCTGCCAATATTGTCTTCTTTACCAAACTGTCACTAAGCAATTGATTACATTATGGTTCCCAGTATGCTAAGCAATGACTGTCGAAAACAGCATACAGTACATGAGTTTCTTCCAAATCAGAAAAAATTAAAACATTTATTGGGCATAAATATATTACATATAAGCTACAGGTACTGATAAGTCTTACATACATTGGGTAGTATTTGCAAAAATCTATACATTAAAATTGATATGGCAGTTTCTTTTACATAATGCTTATGAAATTGTCTAACATTTACAATACAAGAAGAAATGTATGATTCTTAAAAATTGTAGACCATGAAAAGCTTGGAATGTTTCTCATTTTTTCGAACTTTGAGGTATAAAATACATTGTTTTGGAAAATAGTTCAAAACATTTGCTCTATACATTTACCAGGGAGCATTTTGGGAGTTTGGGAGAACTCTTCAGCAAACTACATTAAAAATCAATGCTTTTGCATTCAAACAAAAAATAATGGTATAAAAATAGTAACAAACTTGTTTGGGTAAAAAAAAAGTTAGGTCTCTGAAAACCATTTGCTTAAAATTCTAAGGACTTCGTTCATCTTAACATATAATTTGATGAAGACACAGACCTTATAGATAAACAAAAACAAATTGAGATGAATGCAAACAACAATAATGATATAAGGTTTAAAGATCTTTTAGACATTAGACATTGGATTTGTCTGACTTCCTATTTGTTAAAGTCATCTTCCTCCTGCTTTTAAAAAAGGTTGCAGCCTAAACAGATTTCATTAGGGATATAATCACTTGAAATAATTGAAATTTGATCACAATAAAGTTTATGAAGACTAATATTTTGCTTTTTAAAAAGTGCTTCATTTCTGTTAGTTGACATATAATATCTCTATATAACTCTATATATCATTCCATAGCAAAATACTGGATGCGTTCCCTACTGAGCTATGATGCATGGAAAAAGAATACTTGCTCAAAACAGTCTGATTGTATCTCTGACCCCTCAGAGTGAAATTGTACAGAGAACTTCACCTCAATAAGGGGCTACACAAATAAATGGCACAATTTTCTCTACAAAAAGAAAAAAAGGTGTAATCACAGATCAAGTTATCATTTTCCTCTTTCAAGATAATAATGCTCTATAGTCACAAAGGATTTGTCACACAACCCTTTAAATAAACAGCAGACAAAGAAAGATAAGTAAGGTGGACAGGTCTCAGCTTTGGCAAACGGTATATCATAAGCTTCAGAACACTATTAAGCCATACCAAAGTGTAGCGAATTATATCCCATTACAAAACACCATAACCTGGTTAAACATCTGCTACAAACTCTCTATGCAAATACAATGGGCTGAAAGCACAGCTCTTCTCTGAAAGGTGATGAATAGGCATTCGGTTATATGTAAATGTAGATGTTAACAGCATGTTGCTTGCTACATGTACCAAATTATGGAAAGAAACGTCATCAAAGGGTTATTATTATTATTAGGAATGCTGGCCTTAATCATAAATCTAAAACATCCAAAACAAACAAACAGAAATAACATGCTACAAGAGAAAAAAAATAGTACGTAACTACATGTCTCTTAATTTTTTTAAAAATAAATAAATGAAGATTGCACTGTAATTGGCATTTAAAGTACTGAATGCAATATATAGTATAAATAAAACTAAAAGAATTATACCTTAGATTCCCATTTACTTTGGCAAAGGTATCTTGAGCTAGTAAACGATTTTGCTTACGGACACAAAGGAGCAAGGCACAGAAGCACACTGAGAGCAGAGGTGCGAGGATGCAGGGGAACAGAGAGTGAGCCAAACAAACAAACAAAAAAAATCAATAATAATAATAATAATAATAAAAACAATAGTGTTTGCAGCACCCTCCTGGTAACAAATAATTAATTTCTTCACCTCTTGAAAGTCCGTGTCCCTGAGGTACGATGCATGCTGTCAGTCAAAAATGAGGGAGGGGCTTACTGACCACTAAAAGCCCTGCACCCTGACAATTCCCCTTCTTTTTTCCCTTGCTTTAAAGAAAGACGTCTGTCTGCAGGTCTATAGGAGGATCTCTTTGGATTTGTGGAATCTGATGTTTTGTACCTTGGCTGATGAAGCGCATTACACGGCCCTTTACCCCAATAGTGATTGGCATACATGTTAAGGTTCTTGGTTGGTGTTTAAAGATTAAGGAGGGGTTCACTGCTAGAATTGTGTCATGAAAGCACCTTTTGAAATTGAACAGAATTTTGAAGCCACTGCAGGAGAGAGAGACAGAGAGAGAGAGAGAGAGAGAGAGAGAGAGAGGATCATTAAGGGGTATTACAAAGACAGATGATGATTTACGGGGCGCGGAGCAGCGGCTCGAGGAATTCTTTCACAGCAACGCACTGGCTTTTGCTTTGATTGGATTTCTTGTGGCACTAGTCATTCAACAGTCGTCCTGGTCCCTGGGTCTGTAGTGAGAGCAGTGAGATCTGACTCCAGAGGTAACGTTTAGCGCATGGAGCAGAGGAACTTCTGGGGCCTGACCGATTCGGTCCGATAAGCGCAACAACACGACAAGCAAGAGTTTTAGGACTGGAGTGACAGACGCCGTCACGAACGGACAGCCTGACGAAGCTCCAGGACGCGCCCCTGTTCACTAGTCGGGTGCCTGTGGCAGGCCGGCACTACATCAGGGGCTTGTGTACGATACGGTACGGTACGGCCACCTCCCACGTTTCACCTGCACCACTACTGACCACAGATTAAAAAACAAACAAACAAACAAACAAAAAGCACCAAAGTATGTGAGCCGACTCATCCTCCAAGACACTCCATTTGAGAAGCCTACTCAAACCCAAGATTTCTCAAAATAAACTGTGTTCATAGAATTATATATATTTTAAATATCATTAGATAACCGGTTCGATTTTCCTTGGAGATTATATATATATATGTATATATGTGTGTGTGTGTGTGTGTGTGTGTGTGTGTGTGTGTGTGTGTGTGTGTGTGTGTGTGTGTGTGTGTGTATCTATATATAAAACACATGATAGCAGCATTACGATAACCACAAACAGATTGCAACTTTTGCTTTGGCAGCTTCAATGCAAGAGCTCCAGACTTGCCTTTTGATTGACATGTGATTCATTGGGAGGATCAAACCAATCAAATCAGATGCTACATGTTCTAGAGGCCAAACTGCCAGGCTGGAGCCATCCACTAGTGTTGGGTTCCTTTTGAACACTGTGATTTCTCTTGTAAAAAAAACGAACAGTACAAAGAACAGCATTTAAAGATCAACAACGAAATCAGACTACGATCAATAAAGCTGTGATGCCTATCCTTGAATATGGCTGTAACGAGGCAGAAAATGTCTGCAGCAAACTAGGTGAGATAAAAAAGACACATAAAAGGCCATAAAGGTATAAAGAACATTACATTTCTTCTTTTTAGTTGTACACCATTAATGGATTAAAAAAGAACATGCAAATCATTTGGCTACAGGACTATTTTTAAGGCTTAATACATCCGAGTTTGTGTTCTCAACCATGACGGTGTGGTAGATGTAACAGGCTTTTTTTGGCAGATGTGGCAGATCCAAAGACGAGATGAGAGAGTGAATGAGTGAGCAAATGAGAGAGAGAGAGAGAAAGGGAACTGAGAAGAGTCACAGTGAAGAAAAAGAATGTGCAGGTCAAAAAGACTAACAAGCCTGAATACATAAGTTGGACTACACCGGTAGCGTCAGACATATACCTCAAGTGTTTGATGATTTCTTCTCATATCTCACTGAAGAGCTACTACTGAAAAGTTTCTTTGCTTGTTTGCTTGTTTGTTTGTGTATTTGTCTTCCCCTCGTTGTGCTCTTTTCCTCTCGGCGGTTCCATCACTTCATGAAGAAGTACTGCAGGATGAACGCCATGAGGATGGAGAGGGCCGCGAAGGCGCACACGATGACCGCCGCGAAGCGCTCGTCTGTCGAGATGATGCCGGCGGGGACGACGGCGCCAGCTGCTGCTGCGGCGGCGGTGGCGGTTGCGTCGGCGGTCGGGGAGGGCTCGGGGCGGCGCGGCGTGAAGAGTGAGGACGCGCTGAGAGGGCCGCAGAGCTCCTGAGCGCTGTCCTGGCAGCGTCGGCACACGCACACGCGGAAGCGGTACTCTGTGTTGCACTGCAGGAGCATCTGGTGGGACGTCTCCTCGCCCTTGTACACCTGGAGGAGGGTCGGGGGTCAGGGGGAGAGGAAGGGGGAGAATGGGAGAGATGAGCAAAGGGGCTGGTTGGTCACACACACTCATCATCAGCTTTTGCTTGAGGGAAAACCTACTTACAAAGCCTTTTAGTCTAAACAGAGCTCTCTCTCTCTCTCTCTCTCTCTCTCTCTCTCTTCAAATCAAATCAAATGGTGCTTTATTGGCATGAATGAGTAAAGTCATTGTTGCCAAAGCTACAAGTATAACATGTTAATAATCAACTTTACATTAGTATTGATCTCTTTCTTTCTCCCTTGGTATGTGCATGTAACTGTGTGTGTGTGTTGTGTATCAGCTACTGGTACACTGTTATAATATATAACCTACAGCACGGGTCCCCAAATAGTTTGGCCAAATTATGTCAAGCATGCCAAACCAAGGGCCAAAGCATCCAGGATTAAAAACGCATACACCCGCAAACATTTAAAAATGAAAAAATAATCATCTTAACACTCACACATATTTCTATATCTGACTCTGACCAAAAACATTTACTGCACCACTGAAAACAAATTAGCAAGATTGTGAATTTAAAACACCTGCCCAAAGTATCATGATACTAAATCATCTTGATAGGCTACTAAAAGGATTCTAGTATAGGGCAAAAACCAAAACATCCGCACAGGAATGTACAGGAATGACCAACATAGAACTTAACATTTAAAGAAATCTGAAAATATTGTCAATGTAAGATAGTGGATGTGAAAGCAACCAATACAAAATGACTTAGCCTACTGTGCCACAGTGTGTTCAGAAATAATGAGATTAATAAAGATTTTAGAATGGATACTGTTGAATAGTTTGCTAGGTTCATTGCTAGATTTCATTGTTGCTATACCAAAATCCTTTAACTTTCTATGTTTGATTCTGCTCTTGTTACCTTGCTAGATAGTGTTAGATCACAAGTTATTTAACCGTGGAATTCATCACGTTTACATGTTGGCAAAATGAGATGTTTATTTTGTTCATTCTTTAGCTTGCTTGACTTTTACACACGCACATAGCTGCTATAAAAGGGAACCTTTATAATCAGCTGGAATTCACTAGTTCTTCAAATAAAAGGTAAAACACACACATGTCGGCGGTGGCCACTCACTTGGCTTGCGACCGGATGTGGCCCGCAGGCCGCTATTTGGGGAACCCTGATCTACAGTATACTGTATGACACATTTTCTCTATGTAGAAATTTTTTTGTTTACACTCATACTGTACATTCAGATCAAAAAACATAACTGCTTTGTTGTCTACCTCAGAGTTTTTCACATTTTGTGTCTATGTTCTGTGCTGGCTGTCCAGTTCCATCTTACTGAGATGAGCTCAGCTACTTACACATAAATATGATTAATTTTCTGTAAGTAGAACACATGATGTTCCCCCCAAAACCAATGACTGACTCATTTTGACCATTTACTGCAGATACAAGTCTGAAAGAGAATTTTCTTTATCACTTATTTTCAGAGCCAGCGCAATTATCTGGATTATAAAAAATAAGCAATGTTCTTTTTAGGTTGTTCAGATACACAGGCACTCAAACTAATACTGAGGCATGCCTTATCCTAAAAGGAAAACATACATTTTTCATTCAGCATGCGGCACTGGCACTGTCAAGAGTAGCAGAATTTGAAAAAAGGCATACTTTTCACCATGGCAGCCAGATAACTTTTATTTGTCTATCACAATGGTGCCATAACAACACACAGAATGATGTTGTTATGGCATTTCGTTGCTCCTGTTTCTAAAAACTTATCAGCCCCACCAAAACCCCAACATATGACTACAGTAAGTGCTACTCACTGCTGACATGGGCATAGCTCACCAGGAGACCAGGAATGTGTTTCAGAAGGAAGAAATATGAAATCCTGGTACCTTTGTGGTGAGGCTGAGGACTAGACACTCACATCCTCTTTATAAGGCTGTGCAAGTGCTGAGTTCACATGTTGCAGTCACAGACTGTTTATAAGGGCATGCTGGACATGTCTAAGACCAAGTTCTTTGAGGATATTCCTTTGATCTGCAAGCACTAAAGCCACTATCTTCATGGTGTTTTATGGTTTACTAGATGCCAGACTGACAAGTCTTTTATAGCCCCCAAATGTCTCCACAAATCACAAGTGCAAATGATGCAGTAAAAAGTGCACATTAATGTCACTTGCCCCCACAGACCCATGGCAATCAGTGGGTATCTCTATTCAGCAGCACCAATGAGGCATTATTGGGTGTTGTAACTTATGAGAAGAAGTCTCCTTCCTTTTTAGCACAGCCATGGATGTGCAGCCATGGCAGGTTTCTGTGTGAATACTAACTAATGAGGTAGACGGTGATGGATTGCTTGTCTCTACGGAGTGCCATTCCCACAGAGATCGCAGCTGTCACTCCAGTGAAGAGCTTATGGATGGCCCTGTTTTCTCCAGAACTGGCGAGCATAAACACTTCCTAATAGACCCACCGGTGAGATGACATCAGGGACAGCACAAAACGCTAGCAGGTTTTGTGACGCACAATAGAGGAAAGGTACACTGCAGAAGCTACGCAGCGCAGACACAAAACAATGTGGACTTGCACTCACTTCAGAACATGTTCAGTTTAATTTCTGAACTGTTCCAAATTCAAGTTGCGTAAATGAAGTCCCAGTGAGTAGAAGGAGAGAGAGTCTCACCTGCTTGTAGTCCAGCTCTCTCCCGATGAGCATCTGCAAGCTGTAGATGATTGGGTCTCCTCGCATGGGTGGCACTGACTCCCAGCTCACCTCACACACGTTCCCCTCCAGCTGACACACCCTGGGTGCTGGGGGAGCACACACAAATGTCCAAGAAATGAACACACATACATACACAAACACGCATGCATTCAAGGTTGCACACACACACACACACACACACACACACACACACACACACACACACATACACACACACACACATACACACACACCAACAGAGAATGAGGCACTGGCTCATCACCCTCAACTAGCATTCACAAAGTTAACTCAAAAGGTCTAGGAGTATGTGCTGAGATTACCTCTAAGTGTGGGGGGCACAGACTTGGTAGTGGTGAAGCAGTAGGTGTCTGAGTGCGGGCCCTCGCCAGCCTCGCTGACCGCCTGGATCCTGAAGCAGTAGGAACTGGACTCGGCCAGCCGTTGCATCTTGTATGTGTGGCTGGGCCCACGGTAGATGGTCTGGAACCTGGACAAGGGTGCGGGGGCATGTAACCTTAGTGCTGGTGGTCAGACTGAGCTGTTCAAATTACAGAATGCAGCAGTCATCACTCATTTAAGATGAGTGACAACAATACAAGCAAAATGCAAACTATTTAGGGTGCATCATTAGGCTGCCTATTTTTGTTGTATCTCATGAATGACTTATAGTGGCGCAAAAAGTGGGTATGCGCTATATGCGGCGCATAGGGGCGCAGCTCCATGAGGGGCGCCAAAGCGATAGTAAAAAAAATAATAATAACTAGATGTGAATATGACCGCCGCTCAGTCCTGTACATCCGTTCCGCGAAAATAAATCACACTTCAATTTGTCTCCATCTTTTACTCCATCCCCCACTCTTGAAACTTTTGTGTATGCTTGTTTGGCATGCCTGAGTGTGTGTATGCGGCTGCACAGAAAGTAGCCTACTGGTGCTGAAAAGGTGAATAGATTGTAGAATAGCCAAAGAAGATGTAGCATTGTTATAAAACCTTTAAAATCTCTAAACAATCACAGTAGGGCAGTTCATCACAGTTCATCCATTGCAACTGGATTGATGAAAGGTCACTTACACCTGTAGGCTACATTGTATTTGGGAAAAGCAAAAGGTATCAGCATAATGTTATTTATTTATTTATTTATAAACAAAAACATCTCTGTCAGTTCTATGCAGTTTTCAACAGCTATCAAAAACAAAGGTCATTTTTGGATGGATGGATTTTTTGTGAATGTTTCTTCTTCTACATAAGATTTTAGTCATCTTTATGCACAAATTAAGTAACAGTAGTCTGAAACGTTATTGTTAATGCACAAATTAAGTAACAGTAGTCTGAAAAGAAATGCTGTTTTACATCTAACCAGTGGTGCAAATAACTGACATGTCCAAATGGGCCTTGATGAAATGCGTCGCTAGACTGTTCATGGTCAAGTTGTAATAAAATTCACGCAGCTCCATGAGTCAAGGAAAGCGCGAATGAAGTAGCCACTTCTAAATGTGGGACCCACTACACAGTAGCTTAAGGTGTGTTGCTAAAGCAGCCATAATGAAATGGCCCCCGGGGACGAAACAAATTTTTTCCTTAAAAGTCTAGTGGGGCTACATACCCACCAAATTTCATGTGCACCGGTGTTTCGGTGTCCCGGGTATCGTTAACCAAAAATTCAGGAAGTAGATGACGGAAAAAAAAAAAAAATCATTATATGACCGCCGCTAGCGAAGCTAATAATATATTTGGTAATTTGGTATATTCTATATGTAGCTACTGTTGTACGTTTCTAAATCATTTCTGCATTTCCTCAATGTTAAATAACATTTTAGAGGACTCACAGGCTAGAGTAGGCGCCCTATCTCATAAGATTCTATCATCGAATTTTGACATAGAAGAGGGAGTGTGGGCGCCGTGAGCGCTGAGTGAGCAGGTGCGAGTAGTGAGTTTTCGTCTATGAAAGATGGATACAGCAAAAAAAGCTGTCGGGGGCTAAAAATAGAAAAAGAAAGGGAAAATGAGATGGCATGTCAAGGGATGCGCAAACTGCAAACAGAAATGTCACACTAGCAACAACTCATTACATGTTTCCATTTCATAACAATGAAGACTCCTTGTAATAACTTAATATGTGCTGTCAATGTGGCGCAAACAAAGACTGGAGTTGGATCAGCCTTATCCTTTGTGAGCAACAGTTGGCAAAAGGACATTATGAGAACCGTTTAGACTCTCTTAAAGTGACAATGCAACATTTACCAATACTTCCAAGTTCAAATCGGCAGAATTTCTTAAAAAATAATGATGTGTAATACATTATTGGCCTTTTGTTTTACTTTAGTGTTTGTGTTTTGTGTTTTTTTTGGGGGTGGGGGGGGGCAATTTGTTGTTGCATACCCTTCAAAAAATGGGTAGCTGCGCCCCTGAGTGTACTGTTATCATTGCTAGATTACTGAGAGTAGAGAGAGAGAGAGAGAGAGAGAGAGAGAGAAGACAGAGACAGAGAGAGGGAGCGAGGGAGAAAGATAGATTCTTTCTATTTGTAAATGTGTACATTTGTGTGTGTGTGTGTGTGTGTGTGTGTGTGTGTGTGTGTGTGTGTGTGTGAGGTGAGAGAGAGACAGAAAGAGAGAGAGAGAGAGAGAGAAAGAGAGACAGATTCCAGATTCTGTGTGAGTGTCTATTTGTAAATGTGTATATTTGTGTGAATGTGTGTGTGTGTGTGCGTGTGTGTGTGTGCGTGTTCATCAGTCTCCGACAGCCTGTTTGTTTGTTTTGAGTAATGACCCTTGTCTAGACTGGCAAAGGCAGTGTGACCGCCTCATGCCATCTCCATTACTGGCCATGCACCACAGCTGGGCATCACTGGTAACCACATGCCAGCTATATAAAACAAACACAGCAGCAAATAAGGCTGCGTAAACAAAAACAAGGGACAGCTGTCTTTTAATGATGCATTTAATAGGAGCCCTGCGGGGTCCTCATTTAGTTAATACTGTAGTTTGATGAGAGACATTTGGCTTGATGAAGTGGATGCAAGAAGCTGACTCTGATAAGTGAGGACACTGGGAAATCCTGTGTATTTAATCTAGGAATAACTAGGAACTAGACTAGGAATAAATGCCATTCACAAGCCTGGAGTGCTCAATATGGGTCCATGTATGCAGCATACAAGTTTACAAAAAATATAACTTTGGCTTATCCAGGCAAATGTAAGAAAAATAATATACAATAATGGATTTTGTATAACACACATTGTGTATAAAAAGTAAGAAAAACTTAAAATAAACCTCAGTTTATATTACACATTAATTTATCATGTCAGAATATACTAAATTTCAGGTACATACTGGTGTCTACAGGCTACTTGCAGCATGCATAAAACCACTCAGTTGTGGGTTGAGGTCCCACAAGGGGCCCAACAGCCCAGTGAATCAGAATCGGTTTGTGCTTTAATCCAAAGGAAGAATGAAGAACACAAATGCATTCCAATGTATAGCCTGCTCCCATTTATTAACTTGTTTACTCTGACAGTGACGCTGCCCTATGGAATAGGCTATGCTGTATGTTATTTAGTTAAATATTTTCATCTTACATAAAACCGCACCAACTGACGCCATTTTAGTACCAAACAAAAATGTACATTTGTTATCATCCAAAAGTAGACCCTAGATTGTTGTTAGACCTGAGTTTCCCCTTTAACATTTGAAAATGGAGGTTTGGCAGATAAAAACAGGGCAAAGGGACAGAAAGAAAGAAAGAAAGAAAGAAAGAAAGAAAGAAAGAAAGATAGTTTCTAGACAAACAGTCAAATAGTGACTGGGCCATTTTCCCAAGCTGCACTCTGGCGTTTGATGAAGAATGCACTTCTAAAGACATGGCGACTCTCTATTATATGGAAGAATATTAATGCTATATAAAACCCAAACTGATTCATTGTCCACTTGAAAACCCGAAAAACTGATTCATTGTCCACTTGAAAACCCGAAAAACTGATTCATTGTATTTCTTAATTCCTGATTCCTCTGCAGATGATTACAGCAAAAAAGTATTGTTCTAGCTAATATGACTAACGAAGTCCACACATAAACTATAACGATGACGACATAATACATGAAGAATGATATCACAGGGATCTCTTCTAGAGCTATTTTGAGAACGATAAAAGGGTGACAGCCAATCAGAGTCTATCAAATTTTAGACATCACATTCATCAACACCAGGAGAGACTTTTATCGTTGGACAGTGTGGACGCTTTTATTGTTATAGTTATAGTTCTCTTTATAGTTCTGTTTATAGTTATAATTCCTGGTGTGAACGGCACTTAACATTTTATCATGTGCCCTGATTGTGCCCTGAAGATAAGGGCACAATCGTTGTTACGTAACGTTGCAGAAACACGAGTAAAATGTTAGTAGGCTACATTATGTGCATTATCAACTGCTAGAGAACTTCATTTTGAAGCATGGAGAAAACACATTTATGTAAAGACATCACCTGCTATTTCCAAATAAAGGTTAATTAAATCATTTGCTGAGATTCCATCTTCCAGGAAGAGAATGATAACCATCTCTGAGAATCAGCAAAATATGTACTGCTAAACAAACAGGCAGACAGAACAGACAACGGTCTGAACAAGCCCTATTTTTATAAAGATGAATGCCTTTCTCTACACGCCAAAACATTTCAATCAGGACCTAATAGCTCATTAGAGTGGGTAAATTGTGGAAAGTGGACGTATGTTTAAGGTGACTGCTACTGGTCCCCTGGGCCTGACGCTGGCAGAGAGAGCAGAGGGCACCTTTGAAAAGTGAAAGGAGTGGATAGCGCTGCATGGCGCTAATTCCAACTTCATTAGCTCTCCATCTGTCTGATGCCATAAGCACTCATCATGTGTGCCAGAGCGCCTCCCCAGCCAGGAAAAACAATCTCACCTCTCCATTAAATCACTGCTCCTGCTTTGCAGGGCAACTCAGCGCAAAATTACTACTTGAACAGATCGCTTTTTTGCTCTATTTTTGTTTTAGATTTCTATTTTTAGTTTCTAGACATTTTAAACAAGCACTTGCATTCTTAGTTAGCACAATTAATTGTGTGTGTGTATGTGTGGGTGTGTGTCTGTGTGTATGTGTGAGTGTGTGTATGTGTGTCTGTCTGTCTGCATGTGTGTGTGTGTGTGTGTGTGTGTGTGTGTGTGTGTGTGTGTGTGTGTGTGTGTGTGTGTGTCTGTCTGCATGTGTGTGTGTGTGTGTGTGTGTGTGAGTGTGCCTGTCTGTTTGCATGTGTGTGTGTGTGTGTGTGTGTGTGTGTGTGTGTGTCTGTCTGCATGTGTGTGTCTGTGTGTGTGTAGGCCCCTCCGAGTCTGCCTCACCTGCCCGTCTTGTCCTCCATCTGCAGGTTGTAGGTGAGCTCGGTGCTGAGCAGGCTCTTGCTGCTGCTGCTGTTCTCTCCCCAGCGCAGCTTCAGGCTCAGGGGCCCAGGGGCCACACACTCCAGCCTGGGGGGCGCAGGGGGCAGCGGACGGGTGCAGGCCACCAGGGGGGCACTCAGGGGGCCGGCGCCCACCTCATTCACCGCCTGGATCTGGATGCTGTGTAGAGAGGGGGACACACAGAGATGAGCTCCCATAGCAGTGACAAAGGACTGACCTCAGAGACTGGGCATGCTAAGGGGACCGGACTTCATGATGAAGCATGAAGCATGAGCTGAAGTTTCAGTAGAAGACCCATATGGACCCTTTCAACAAGGTAAACAAAAACAATGCTTGAACGTTCTATTTGGGCCCCAATCTACTTCCTCTGCATTAAGATAACATATGGAATGTTAAAACGGAAGCCTTGTGGGGCCAACTATGATGCTGATAATGGAACTCTCTTGAAAGGGTCCATACTGGCATTGAAAGCCTCAGAGTAGCACACTGCCTCTGTCACTATCTAATCAGTCTTTTTTCCAACACAGGCAGACATTTTAGTTAATAGTAGTTTCTTCGTCATAATGACTCACAGAACTGGCGGAGTAAAACTAGCACCCTTGATCGAGAACAAAGACCTAAATCATAACTCCTGTCAACCAGACATATCTTAAACACACACACACACACACACACACACACACACACACACACACACACACACACACACAAAAAAACAACAGTTCAAACCTAATGTATCTGCACCTTTAAGATCAAGATTCACAGCCCTCTTCAGGTAAATTAGTCTTGGCAAGCCAAAAACAAAAGGCATTTGACCTTGAGGAATGGAAGATTATGTAATGTACTCAATATGAAAGTAGCCTAACTCTTGTCCCCAGATAAATAAGTGTCATTTTGTGTCAATTTCATTTGTGTGTATGTCAGTTGATACCCATTGAATTATGAATTATTGAATTATGTGACCAGAGAAGGTCAAGTTTCAGAACGCTTGATAGAGAAACAAAAATAATGACATTGCCCTTAAACTAAGAGCTAGACTAGACAAATCTAGCATCCTCAAAATATCCAGTAAATTTCCTTATGTGTCCTCTATAAAACTGTTTGGTATAATGATCAAAGTTTAGGTCAATGACTGCAACTCTGCAAAACAACCAACTAAAGATCTGGAAATAATGAGGAGGAGGAGAAAATCAACACACAGCAACGATTCGGCTAACGCAGGTACAAATAATCTGGTTGTAGGATAGTCCGCGATTCACATTAGTTTTGGCTATCACCGCAAATGCATAGGCTACTAAACGCTAGGCCTACCCAAGTTCTAAGCTATTCCGTCGCCACATTTATAATATTGCTATATATTATATATTCACATTTAGTGCGCCTCTACCATAGGCTTAACATGAGTTCTAAGCTTCTTTGTATGCTCATATCTGACTTCACTAGACGATGATTGCATTTATTTATGTTGTAAGACATGTAAAATAAATGAATGACACCGGCACTACGCACAAATTAATTTAAACTTACACGCACTTCCCTTATAACTTCTGACTAGTTCTCTCGCGTCACTGACAGTAGCTAGAAAGCATCAAGAAAACACAGGGAAAACACTGTTCAGTCCACCAAGTCATGATAAGCTATTGGCGCTGCGCAGCACTAGTTGTGATATTTATCCTACTGAGTGTAATCGTAGGTAATGTCATGTATGAAAACTAGTATTGTTAGGCAAGTGTGTCACTTCCAAGTGTCAAGTCCAGGGCAGCTGAGGTGTGGCGATGACATCATCAATACGCAATTATGCGATTTCGCTGTTCAAACGAACTCGCAAGGGCTATGGTTTCAGATTTTTCCACCCTGGGACCAGGTTTCAAAAAAGTGCGGTTTCGGGCAGTGCGTTTACAGGATTCGTTTGGGCGATCGGCCAAGACGATGCAAAACCTGTGCGTTTAACCCAAAAAGCGTCTCCGTATGGACGGGGCCTCAGGGTTCTTCAGACGTGCTTCAATTTAAACTAAGCAAGAAGGTTCATCATAAACTCTTTCTAGGCCCTATGTCATAGACCCCAACCCTCCCATCTAAAATAATAATCTTTTAACATCTGTCTGTCTAGTGTACAACACAATATCTGCTAACTAACTACATGACCATGCAGCTTCCAAACTACCAAACCTGTTTCAGCAGCTGTTCAGAGTCTACACTGAGAACAAGCTTGCTGACTTCCAGGTGACCGAGGTGGGGAAAAACATACAGCTCACATACCCCATTCACTAAGCTACAGGGCTTGTATTCAATATCAACATGTTGTGTGTATGCCTTTCTTTTTTTTGAGAGAATTGATTGCTTGTGTGTGTGTGTGTGTGTGTGTGTGTGTGTGTGTGTGTGTGTGTGTGTGTGTGTGTGTGTTTTAGATAAAGACTACAGATACTGCATGCAGAGGACAAACCATAACATTGTGACTCATCATATAGACCCTATCCTGTATGTGACAAATAAAATCCTTGCATCTCTGTATCCCAGACATCCCGCCCTAAAAGCAACACAGTGCAGTTTCTTTATCTTAACATAACAACTTCACACTCACTCTGATGCTACACTGACTTGTAATACTGAGAATGAAGTCTTGTGACATTGCCAAAGCAGGCACGGAGCGCTTCATATTGCACTCTGTAACGTTGTTGATCGGGTAGGATCATAATCATGATTAAGTCGAATTTTAACTAACTTGGTATCGCTTTACTGGCATTGAGTATTAACACCAAGGAGTACATCAACCCTTTCTTTGTGTTAATTTAGCTTTTGAAGAGTGAAGAGTGAAACATCTATCAGTGAAATGTATTTTCTCAAAATCTAAGTGGCAATCTCGAGAGTCGGGACACATACAGTGATGTCAGTTTAAGCTGAAGAGGGCGAAGACTGAGAAAAAGTAAGTGTCAGACTGTTTGTGCTGCACCAGCACCAGAAATATCCCCTTTAAGTGTCTCCAGTGTCAGGATGAGACTGAGGGCATCATTCAAAGGCAACAAGAAGGAAAAAAAGCAGATCTGCGAATGGAATGCTTTCCTGTCTGACATTTGCACAGCACACCAAAACAGGAGCTGCCCTTTCTACAGATTACATTAGGCACGGCTGCTGTAATGATGGGAGAAGATTATCGATTGATCAACATTTTAGTCCAAAAGAGGGTTGCTGTATATGCCGACCTGCCCAACACCCCGTACCAGGGCCTCAGGGTTGGGAAGGTCAGTTTTAGAATGCAGTAGGCTACATATTACTAGCTACCCGGTTAAAAATGCATCCAGCACTTCATCAAAGTAATGTAACTTATTACATTTTACTACTTTTATTGATTATTTTCTGATTGGCATAGAGGCAGTACAAATTGTAAAAAGAGATTCAGTTTTAAAAACACTTCAAAAATAATATTAGCAGATGCAGCCTAATTAAGGCTGTCTAAGTTGCAAAAAGATGCCAAGCAACATTATGAACATCATATACTACATTCCGGACTATAAGTCACACTTTTTTTCATAGTTTGGCCGGTCCTGCGACTCAGGTGCAACATATATATATATTTATATATATGTTTTTTTCCTCTTAATGAAATTTTTTTTGACTAGTGCGACTTATACTCCGGTGCGACTTATAGTCCGGAAAATACGGTATTAACTGCACATTATGAATGTCATATACTACATATTAGCTGAGTTTTTCTGAAAATAAACAACTTGGATGTAACCTGTTTGTAATCACTAAGATTCTGATTGCAAACACTGAATTGATTAGAGTTACATTTATTTAGTAATTTAATGATTTAAATCCACAACATGTGAGGAGTTTCTCCCCAACCCCACAGGGCCTATAATAAAGGAGAGACAGCATTCAGGCAAGATCTGAGAAGATGCTTCAACATTTCTGGTCATGTTGAGTAACCTTTTGCCAAATTTTGCTTTGATGTGACCATCTGAGAATGCCTGAGCAGGGGTGAGGATATCCTTCTCAATTTCAGTGATTCAGTGATTTCAGTGCCACCTGTGGCCACTCTATACAAAACACAATGATCTCAATGGGGCATTTTGCCCATGTTCAGGGTGCAAAATAAAAAAGAAAGATTTGCATTAGACAGGTCAAATTTGGTGTTTTTAAAAAGAAAAGATCATGGAGAATAAATATATATATAAAGAAACGTTGAATACAAATATGTTGAATACAATTGAATGTTGAATGTTGAATTATATGTTGAATGTTGAATTATGTCTACTGAAGGCCTAAACAGAGGCCAAGCCAAAAACTCCAATAAAATATTTTGATCAACTTTGAGTGACAGCTATAACCATGCAGGATCATCCAGACCAAATGTGACAATTTTGCTACATACTAGTCCTATTTATATACCAGCATGTAAAATTTGAGCCTCCTATATAGTTTAGTTCTTGTGCTATGGGCTTGTGAATTTTGACAAAAAAAGAGGCCAAACAAAATCGACACCCCCCTCCCCCTGTAAAACTGGCTGTATCTTGGAAAGTATTGATCTTACATAAAAGTAATTTCACAGTGTGTCTCCTGAGTAACACAGGTACTGTACACCTGGTAATTTTTTCTGAAATTGTGCGTGGGCCCTGGTTGAATTGACATGGAATTACCCTTTGCCAATTGTAATAATTTAATGTATGCATATAGTGGAGTCTTAAATATAAATGGCTAGGATTCCCTTCTGATTTCCGAGAGTTGTGCACATAAGCAATAAAACTAGTGACTTACTGCAGATGTACTGCCTAAAAGTATGAAATGTATTGAGTGTGCCGGTGTACATTTTACAATCGGATTTAAGACATTTGTAGTCATGAATCAATAGATCTTTTTTTCAGAAACTGCAATGAATCATAAAGATTAAACCCTGATACATCAAACATTGTGAATTCATGAACTATACTGATTCTATATTCATCCTAAGACATGTATGCTACAGAGATACAACATTATCAGTGTTCAGCTTCTCCCACTATTAATATGGAGTATAAGCAACAAAAGACTCTTTATGCACCAAAAGTGACCGACTGCATCTGGAGACCAAACCCCCTGCAGTCTCAATCTACCACAAGACATAAACAAAATCATGCTTCACAGATAGCCCTCTGCCAAATTACGTAACAAGCAAGTTTGACAATAGCAATGACAGTGGACACAAGCAGAGCGGGCAAGAAATAAGGACACTCATGAAATGAGAACACACAATAACATACACATACAAATGTTTAGAAAGAGCAAGGGAGAGAGAGAGAGAGTGAGGAACAGAGAGAGAGAGGAACAAAGGGAGTGGTGTGTGTGCGTGTGTATATGTGTGTGTGTGTGTGTGTGTGTGTGTGTGTGTGTGTGTGTGTGTGTATATATATATGTGTGTGTGTGTGTGTGTGTGTGTGTGTGTGTGTGTGTGTGTGTGTGTGTGTGTGTTTGTAAGCAGTGTCCTCACCTGTACTCTGTGTCCGGCTGCAGTTGCTGGATGACGTGGGAGGTGGCGCTGCCGTCCAGGCTGACGGTCCTGTCCCCCAGGTGCAGCGCGTAGCTGCCGATCTCCGCCCCGTTGCAGCAGGGCTCGTCCCAGCGCAGGGCCAGGCAGCTGGAAGGCCAGTAGTCCCCGCTGCAGTCCCCAGCTGGACCCTGCTCCAGCACGCACAGCCCTGACACCACCTCCGGGGCGCTGGCCGGCGTCTGGCAGCTCACCGCCTCGCTGTAGGGGCCCACACCCGCCTGGTTGGCCGCCTGGAGGACACACACACCAAGGATCTGAGCTAAACACACTCATCAGGGCTGTGGCCTTTCAGAACTGGGGCCCTATTTAATAGCATTGTTAGCTCTTTTTTGGCTGCTATGGTGGTTTTGCTTGAGTGCTCTGACAATGATTCTTACTGTTACATGAGATGCATGTGTCACACACATCAATGTCACAATTCACATGAATCACACAAATCCATTCTTCATCGGCAGCATCGAAATCTAGAGACTTTGGGCTGTATTTTGGGCACCAGCGCATGGCGTAAAGTTCGTTTTCCACCCGCGCAAAGTTTAATTCGGTATTTTGCACGTTTATTTTTTAAACATTGCGCCCAGGCGTGTGGCAATTAACAACCTAGGGAGGGGCCTGGCGCATTGTCTAAAAAATCGCTATCATACACCACCTAAACCTGGTCGAAGTCAATGGCGAAGTTGTTCATATGCTATTTTAAGAGCGCATGTCAACAGTCATATTGGCAGGTGCACGCACCATCCTTCTATCATTCATGAACGCACACCAGCGCACGTCCATGCAAAGCATTACAAATTGCACGATTACAATAGGAAACATAATTAGAATAAAGATATTACGAAATACTGTACATCTCATGATGAGTAGTTATTCACCATCATTTGCAAATTGGTAATGACGGTTAAAAGTGATTAGGGGAGAGGCGAGAGACACGTATGGAGCACAGCTGAAGACGCACTGTCACGAGATATAAGCAACTCTGCAGGATAAATGTTGTTTTATTCAGTCATTTGAGCAATATTAGGGTAAGTGTTGCTTTTTCCAGCCTATGTTTTCGGTGGTAACCCATTGTCAGTCAATAGTGAAAGTAACTGCATATAACTGTCTTGTCGTTGACTGACTCCTTGGTGAAGTTAGTTTCACTTTGCCAATGAGTTCAAATAATAGACGAGTGGAAATGTGTGAAGGCTATGCTAGGTTTTAGTAAAGCATGGTTTAAGAATGACTATTCCATACGGTCTCGCAAGCAGCCTCCTTCAAATGCGCCGTTGAATGCCAAAATACCGATGCATTTATTTGACATATCGCGCGTTGCACCGTTAAAGGGAATGACAGATGTCATTCTCATTGGTTTAAAAAGTTACGCCCCAAACACACCCATATGACTGGTTAAAAAACCTAGGAACACCTTGTTGCGCCATGCGCTCCACGTTTGATAACGAAACCCCTCCCAATGTGAACTGGACATCCTACTAAATTTGAATAGACTTTTGACAAGTGACGATGCACTTTAGAATGTCATGATAGGGCCCTAGAATGTCATGATAGGGCCCTTGATCTTTGTTTCTAGTGATGGGGGACAACAATTCATTGTACGGTACTTATTTGAAGGCCTGCCAACACTTGTTGTCACAGTGGGAGGTAAATCGTGGTGGCAAACTGGCCTAGCTGGACCTAGCTGGGTGGCCAACGAGTAGTGGTGAACAGCTGGCTCAGCACACAGCCATTCCAGCATCTGCAGAGCTGGGTTCACTTCCTTAGCCCCACAGGGAGCAATAGGAGGCACGTGAGGTTCAGAAGTAGCAGCCACTTGAACTCCTGCTCTCTGAGACAAAGCACTTCAGTCTGACAGATACTTGTAGTTCTGACAAGCACTTAGGCGCTCCTGAGAATCCTCCCACGTCTAACGTCTTCCACGCAGGTAGCCCATTACCTTTTCCAGAGAGCGCTTCAGAGAGAGGCGACTGATCTGACTAATAGGATTGATCCTTCCTTTTATTCCTGACAACTGACAAAGATCTTTGAACTCCTTACCAGTGGAGCAGCACTGATCTGTAATTTCAGAACTTCAGAAAAAATAGAGGCGATAGCAAGAGGAAGAGGTAATTAGCGGCAAGCACTGATGAGCAGTTAGTGTGAGTGGCAGCGGTGGGCCATGCAATTAATCAAATAAATCAATTATGACTTCCGACAATTATGCAAACAACATAACTGAAATATTATTATTTTGTGGCATTCAGTGCTCTCGTTTTGTCTTGAATTATAAATCCATTTGTTTTTCAGTTGAATGATACTTAAAATCTCATTTAATTCAGTGTCAATTTTTTAAAAGGTTAGGAAAATTTCCAAAATCACTGAGTAATCATGATGTCAATACTGACCAAAATAATCATGAGGGAGTGAGTGAGTGAGTGAGTGAGTGAGTGAGTAAAGAGTGAGTGAGTGAGTGAGTAAAGAGTGAGTGAGTGAGTGAGTAAATGGGTAACCACTCAGTGGCCCCGCCACACACTGCTGCTGCAGACTGCAGATACTGCTGGTGCAGTATCTGCAGTCTGCAGCAGCAGTGTGGCGGGGCCAGGTGCTGTGGGTTACCTGAGTCTGCAGATACTGCACTGGTGCCAGGTGGTGGTTACCTGCAGTCTGCAGCAGTAGTGTGTGGCGGGGGCCAGGTGAGTGGTTACCTGCAGTCTGCAGCAGTAGTGTGTGGCGGGGGCCAGGTGAGTGGTTACCTGCAGTCTGCAGCAGTAGTGTGTGGCGGGGGCCAGGTCGGAGATGTCACACTGGGTGCCGCTGCCGCAGTAGATCATCTCCATGGGCTCCTCGTCACGGCCCCACTCCAGACGGTACTCAGAGATGTCCGCACCTGAGGTCTCTGGACTCTGGAGGACACACACACACACGCACATACACAAGTGCACACACACACACACACACACACACACATACACAAGCACAGACACACACATGCAAACACACACACACACACACACACACACACACACACACACACACACACAAACACACACACAGCAGACTGTTAGAAGGGCAATAATTAGAGTAGTATTGTCAGAGTGCCTCTCCACTAAACCTTTGGTATTGAGGTTTATGGTTTGGATTATAGAGGTGACTTATCACTTTGTTCATATTCAATGTGTTCAGAGAAGCAGAGACTCTGAGACCACTGAACAACCCAAAAGTTTTCTGATGGATTTGTCAATCAGCAGGAATCCCTACAGGACTTTAACATCCTCTTTTAAAAGCTTGCTCTGACTATCAAAAAAAATCTTAATTTGATTTTCGAAACAGTACTAAAGGCCAAGTCTTCAAAAGAATGTAAGAGTGCTTTAGATAGGACATTTTAGGCAGCCTTATGCTTTTGTGTTCATCTGACTTCTTTGTGAGCCACTAAGTACTGTTGTTACAGTACATGTAATGCACTGTGTATTGTGTCGTTATGTGAAAAGGACTGTCATGGAAATGACACCCAGTTCTTTAGCATGTGTTTATGTTAAGTTACAGTGCTGAGTGATGATGAATCAAATGCTATTGTTTCAATTGTTTTGTCTATCAGTGGTGTTATACCAGGGAGTGCTAATTTGGCAAGTGAACAAACAGAAACACACAACGGATCTGTGTGTCAACAAGGCAAGGCAAGCATCAAGACAAACACATTAGTCAGGATGCTTTGATGAGAAGCTTTGTAGATGAGATGCTTTTGTTGATGACCTAGTTGGTTGCTAAGTTTTGTTGACGAGCTTGTTTTAGTTACATATTGTATATAATCATCAATTTGGTCAGACGTACCTCCCAGCTCACCATGACACCCGTGCTGGACGTGAGGGTGAGAGTTGGCGCCCCACACTGCCCTGGAGGTCCCGCGGCAGTCGTCACCTCCGTGGCTTCAGAGAAAGGTCCATACTGTGGAGGGAGGGGGAGGCCATTAAAACATATTACTGGTACATTGTTTGACATGCACTGTAGATGGTACAAAGCACTTGTGTATTGCGCTATGCTACATCAAATAAATTGATGCTTGTTTATGCTTATATTTGTTGACAGTGGAAAAAGCCGAGCCAGCTTCAGGCTTTTGACTCCAGACGATGGTGTGCTAATCCACAAAGCAAGGCTTCACAATATCTTATTAAGGAGGAGGAGGAGAGGAGAACAACAAACAGCAGCGGCTGGAAAAGAGATAGGTCTCAAATCCCACAGCAACTCTGCTTATCGGTTTAGGACCCAGCGCTGAAAACAAACACCCATCCAGAATAAACACAGCTGTGATGAGGTAGACAGGCGCGTGGTGCAGCAGTCAGGTGCACCTGCTCTGAATGCAGGAGTGGAGTCTGGCACGGGGGACGGTGCCTTCCTGTAGGTGTGCTACATTAGTTAACACAAGTGCCAAAGCACGGGGGATGGGTGCCTTCCTGTAGGTGTGCTACATTAGTTAACACAAGTGCCAAAGGCCGTGTTCTTGGACCACGTTCCAGCTAGGAGCAGGTCCAGAGTCTAATGTATCTAAATGTGTTTCATTTGGACTTGTGTGAACCACTTGGGACCGTCCAAAACGCTGTGCTCATCAACGCAGTGTGTTTTCGTACTAACTTGCTAGCTTAGCATTGTCTGGGCCCTATCTTGCACCCTGGCGCATGGCGTAAAACTCGCTTTCCACCTGGCGCAAAGTTTACTTTCTTATTTTCCACGTTTATTAACAATGCGCCCAGGGGTGTGGCAATTAACAACCTAGGGAGCGGCCTAGCGCATTGTCTAAAAATCGCTATTGTACACCTGGTCAGAAGTCTATGGCGATTTGTTTATATGTTATTTTAAGAGCGCATTGTCAACAGTCATATTGGCGGGTGCACGCACCATCCTTCTATCATCCATGAACGCACACTAGTGCACGTCCATGCAAAACATTACAAATTGCAGGATTACAATGGGAATCATAATTAGAATAAAGATATTACGAAATACTGTACATCTCATGATGAGTAGTTATTCACCATCATTTGCAAATTGGTAATGATATGACAGTTAAAAGTGATTAGGGGAGAGGTGAGAGACACGTATGGAGCACAGCTGAAGACGCACTGTCACGAGATAGAAGCAACTCCTCTGCAGGATAAATGTTGTTTTATTCAGTCATTTGAGCAATATTAGAGTAAGTGTTGCTTTTTCCAGCCTATGTTTTCGATGGTAACCCATTGTCAGTCAATAGTGAAAGTAACTTACTGCATGTAACTGTCTTGTCGTTGACTGACACCATGGTGAAGTTAGTTTCACTTTGCCAATGAGTTTGATAGATAGATAGATGGATAGATAGATAGATACTTAACTTTAACTGATGTTATGCCCCAAACACACCCATGACTGATTAAGAAACCTAGGAACACCTTGTTGCGCCATGCGCTCAACGTTTGATAACGAAAACACTCCCAATGTGGACTGGACATCCTACTAAATTTGAATAAGCTTTTGACGAGTGACGTGTCATGATAGGGCCCTTAGTGTTATACCTTTATAACTACCTGATTTTACATATATTCATTTTCTATAGCTTTTTACACTTGTATGTATATTTTCATTTGACTTTCTGCTTACTGCAGAGTTAGAACTATGAGCAGCAGTCCGAGGCCAGAGGAAAGAGAGTGTGTGAAACGGCAGGGCAGGGCACAGCGTGTGTGTTGTGTGTGTGGTGTGTGTGTGGTGTGTGTGTGTGTTGTGTGTGTGGCATCTGGCATGTGTGTAATATGAGGAGCTCACCCCAGCCTCGTTGGCAGCGCGCAGGCGGAAGCTGTAGGTGGCGCCGGGGAGCAGGCTGCCCACTGTGCACTCCAGCTCCGGGCCATGGTAGACCTCCGCAGGCTCCACCCCCTCGCCCTCACCTCCGCTCATCACCAGACTGTACTCGGTCACTTCGCAAGAGCCCTCAGAGGACAGACACTCTGGGAGAGAGAGAGAGAGAGAGAGATGAGTGACTGTTTAAGGGGGTTGTTTGTGGAGGGGGATACTGGATCTGCTGTAAAATTTAAAATGTAAAATGTGTGGTAAAATGTGTGGCTCAGAATAATGTAAGTGTAATGTGGAGTAATTGGATGATGACAAAATCATGTCAGGTCATAAATTCACCAACACATTTTGGGATGCTGTCTCTGCATTTCTGTTGCTAGCGCTATCCTTGGTCTGCACTGATTTGCATCGTGTGTGTAAAAGTGTAGAAATATTGCTGATGCCTCTTTTAGAGTCACTGTATTTTCTGTATTCATTTCTGAATGCAAATGAAACTGAAGGCAGCACATCTATCCTGTCTCTGCACTTCCTGCTGCAAAGCTCCGATCCACTTTGCTTACCTATGCCATATGTCTTTGATAACAGAAGCAAACACACAAACAAAAAAAACCTAACAAACAAACAACAAAGAAATTGGCTGTAAATCTGTAAACCGCTGGTGAAGGCACACACATCAGAGCTGCCCTGCTCCCAGATGCCTGAAGGTTTTCCTCCACAACTGGTCAGTTCTAAATACAACTGCAAACAATCACCAAGACACACTGTGATCCGATCACTCAAACCACTTGCCGAGGTGGCCTGAGACGCAATTGACCACTTATCTTTTGTGGTGAATGCGTTCTGGTGCGTCCCAGGCAATGGGAGTTATAATGAATGTGACATTGGCAATAGTGGAATCTAAACACAAGTGGTCAGCAACATCTTTGGCTGTACACCTTGAATATGTGTCTAAACAGCGATGTTTCTCGGCTGACCACTTGTGATTGGATCATCCGAGATGCATACTAAAACCAGATGTCAACAGGCCCATAGCTGTCGTTACTGTTGTCAATGGGCCTTGACTCTTACAGACCCACTCACAGGCCTCTGAACTGCCTACTGCTGTGGAAACGTAGGAGTGTGTTGTGGTGGTGACGCCTGAGTCATCTCTGCAGACCCACATCACAACAATTAAAACCAATTACAGACAAAGATGGAAAACCATTTATATTGTGTGGGTGCTGGGGGTGAGTTGGTAGTGGGCCTTCTGGGTTGTTCTGCTAAATCAGTGTTAGGTGTGTGTGTGTGTGTGCGTGTGTGTGCGTGCGTGCGTGCATTGGTGTGTACGTGTTTGTGTGTGGGGGTGTATGATTGAGAAATTGTTCAACATTTTCTGAAAGGTTCTGGAGTAGATGATGCACCTGATAGCCTGATGAGCTCAGAGCTCTTAAAGCTGCAGTCTGCCGTTGTGATTGGGTGGGTGTATGCATGTCTGACTGAACGAGCTGGTGCTGAGGCGTTTCAGCAGGTAAACACTTACCCCATTGTAACTGCACTTCCTTGTGCTTGGCTTTGCCCACGACGCGTGGAGCCTGGCAGGGTCCTGGAGCCACACTTAACGTGCGGACCGGCACACTCTCAGAACACTGTGCGCGCGCACACACACACACACACACACACACACACACACACACACACACACAAAGCAAGAAGAGGACAGTGACACAGCAATTCAATTCAACACCATCTTCATCTAAGACAAGCACACAGAGAGAGTACCCACACAACCCTGCCATGCATATCCCACAATGCACTTGGTCTGAGAGGAACCTACCGGGCTGTGTCCTCCGGTGCTGATACTGCAGATACGCAGTCTGTACAAAGTGCCAGGTTTCAAGTGATCGCACTCACACTCTGTGGCCGGCCCACTGTAAGCAATGTCCCACTGGTTGGCTGGGAGACACACACGGATCAAAGGTTACTCATGTAAGCCCTGATACCGGACCTGTGCTTGTCCTCAGAATCTCTAACAGTGAGGTGTCCTTGATCACCACTCCTAGTGTTTGTCTAGGACTTTCTACCTAAGCAAGGCCAGATTCTAAACTAGACCCAGCGAACAACAACCCAATAGACAACCATTGTTTGGGGCTGAGGGCCAGATGTACAAAGAAGGCGCCAATACCAAGTTTTTCTATGAGCAGAAAGCGGTCGCTGTGCTTTGCCATATTGCATGGAATTTACTTAGCTGTCACTTCAATACGTAACAGCGCTCATATAACATTAGAAAGGCAAACAAAAGTTAAGGCTGCTTTTGACATAGTACAATGAGGAAAACACAAATTTCTCTAATTGACGCATTTAACCACAATTTGGATTACACCTGCCTTTAAGGCGGAAGTTTTTCACTGCAAAACAAACGTGATCTGTTTTCATACATATGGCAGAATGCCTAGCTATCAGCACTTCTCCTCCCCTGTATTTGCGCGATACTCCAACTTTTTCCTCGCCCTCCCATAAATGCATAGCATCAGTAGGAAGAGTGCAGATAGCCATTCTGTACTCCAGTGGCACGAAAAATGCGCCTTGATCCACGTACGATCAGTTTTGTACATACGATGCCATGCTTTAATGTGCAAAAAGCGACAGAAACAGGCAGTAATTTGCTTGTGATTCTTAGTACATCTAGGCCTGAGTGTCCTGATATGGTTATAGTACAGTGATAATGATCAGGGCTTTGAGTTGAGTTTGGTTGTTGATACACATGTGATGTGTTGAGACACATGGGAAGAAGTGTGTCTCACCCTCAGAACTGCCTTCTGAAATCTCCAAGAGGTATGTCAAGATTTCTGAGCCACCGTTATCTTGTGGAGGATCTACAAAAAAAAAAAAAAGGTTCAGCGTATGTTTCTTTGTGTTTGAGTATGAATATGTGCAAGGCAAGCTACTTAAAATACCAGGCAGTTTCACGGGCATACACACACACACACACGCACACGCACACACGCACGAACGCACACACACACACACAGACATGTGATGTAGAAATGTATTGCAGTAGGTGAGCTTGCCGCAATAAATTGCTGTTTCCGCTCACAAAGACTCTTCTCTCCATAACTTTTTTCCAATTTGATTTTCTGATTAAATAGTATTTCTAATTTCAGAAATGGAACGTGCAGGATTTACACAAACACACACACACACACACACACACACACACACATGCACACAGACTTCTCTCGCTCTCTTCTTCTGAAGTGTGTCCTCATCATACCCCATTTCACTATGAAGCTGTAAGGTGTGATGGCTCCCTTCACACAGGGCTTTGATGGGGGGCCAGGTTTGTCTGGGCTCGTGGTGCACACCAGAACCTCACTGGGGCTACTGCGGCCCTCCACGTTAGACGCAATCAGCTGTGATAGAGACAGAGAGGGAGGGAGTGAGAGAGACAAGAGAATGAGATTCTGTGTAAACACCACAAACCTAGCTCATTGTAGATCAAAGACTAGCACACACATGAAAAGCTGTATGGGTGGGACATTGTGAAGGACCTGGATGCATCAACCCAATTTGCCCAGAGTGGTGACATAACACGCTTGTTTTTGTTTTCCACCCCACAGCGTATTTAAAAAGCTTCAATTAGTCCTCCGTCACCGCATCAATAAATGGCTCCCTTGCTATGAATAACTAACGCAACCCGCGGGTCCGCGCGTTGGGTCAGTGTGTAAAGCAAAAAAGAAAAACTAGTGCAAAAGTAAGGTAAGGCAGAAGCAGCCTCTCCTGTGGTGGTCAGCGTATGTCCAATCACTCACCAGTAGTGAGCAGAGGAGAGCACTCGACGGGGGGTGGAGATGAGAGGTTAAAACAACACAGAGCCATGACCACTTAACTGTGCACCCCTCCCCTCTTTGTTGATAATAAAGGGCCATGAGCATATTCGTGGAACGCAGCCATGGAGTGCTTGTGTCAGTGTTACGTTGATTAAGTTATGCAACAACGCCTCCTCAACACCACCACATACACACACATCCATCCCCCTCTTACACACAAACACACAGTGTGTGTGTGACACACACACACACACACACACACACACACACACACACGTAAGCAGAGCAGTTACAGCTGTGATGGGAGTGACATTTTAGCATCGGTCTAACCCTTTTCTGACGCCTGTAGTACACCTATCAGAAGCCCCCCACCCCCCACCACACACACACACAGAGAAAGACACATACACATACACACACTTCACACAGCATAATGACATGCCTCAATTTACATTCACTTTCCTCCCACACACCTCCCCTCCCATTTAGAGATAGAGAAAGAGAAAGAAGTGATTTCAGCAGTGCTGAAAGACTTTATCCCGATATTGAACGATAGCTCTATTACGCTGTTTGTCCAGGACAGAAAATGACTTGTAATGACAGCTTCATGTCCATACCCATGGCGATGCGTAATCAGTGGGTCAGACAGGGATCCCATGGACCAGCAGCAAGTGGCAGGTTTTTCTATTGTTTGCTATGGTTTGGCAGCAGGACAGTTGACAACCCAGCGTTACGCAAGCAATCAAGAAGCTAAGCGGTGAACTTGGTTCAACTTTCTGAACAAAACGCTAGGCTCATCAATGTCAGTTTGATGTATCCTAGGAACACAAAGGACATTTGGACCAATCAAAGCCATAAAAAACATTCTTTATAGGGATGGGACATTTCTTTCCATTGTACAGAAATGAGACAGAGTGATGACATCACTTACGATAAATGAATGTAATTATGATGGTCTGACTGAGCATTGCGTTACAATTTGCCATTGCTGCTTTATCTCCTTCTGATCCCCGCCTTTGGGTTTGAGAAGTCTGTAATCACCAGGAATGCCCTATGTGTCTTACCCTGAATTTATACTGTGTGCTCCTCTTCAGCCCCTCAACAGTACAGGTCAAGTTTTCTCCAGTGTACTTTGGGTGAAACTCTGTTCCCTGTGGGAGGACAGGACGAACAAACACACTGGTCATCTGAAATGCTTGCTATAGTGTACACACATATTACACCTCAAACACACACACACACACACACACACACACACACACACACACACACACACACACACACACACACACGGGTAAGAACACTTATCATTATTTCACATAATATAGGCTATACTACACCCAGACATGTTTACAGTTATTCACATATGCAAGACAAATAATGACCAAACTAATGCTAATGTTGAATTGAAGGTGGAGCCTACCATTCTGATCAAATGTTCATGATATTTGAGCTGAACAGCCAATACATTTTCTCATGGCCAAAACGTAACCTAACTTAGTGAGAGCGTGGTGGCTCTCATATCTAACGTGACGGAGGTGAGGAGAGTGGCACTCCAGAGGGGGCAGCGGTGCGGGGCAGTGCCTGACTGGCCAGTGGACGGGGCACTCACGTGGTTCTCCTCCTGGATCTCCAGCGTGTAGGTGATGTGCTCCTCGGCCGAGCAGCCGTCGGGCCGAGTCCACTCCAGCGTGATCCACGTGATACCGGCTCGCACCAGCCGGGGAGCCAGGGGCAGGTGGGGCAGGCTTCCAGTCGTGTAGAACACCACCTCTGGACTGAAACCACTGCAAGACACACACACACACACACACACAATTCAATTCACAATTCAATTCAATTTAAAAAAAAAAATATTTATCCCCGAGTGGCAATTTCCCCATGCAGGCATGTGAGATATAAGACATAACACAACATATAAGACAAGACAAAAGAGAGAACAGGACAGACAGGGGTTAGTCCCAGGAGATGGAGGAGGAGGGGGCTGGGAGCATTAGAGTTCAAAAGCCAAATAGCCTCAAAAGTAAAGGTAGCCTTCCTCCTGTCACAAACACACACACACACACACACACACACACACACACACACACACACACACACACACACATGCACGCACGCACGCACGCACGCACACACACGCACACATGCACACACACACACACACACACACACACACACACACACACACACACACACACACACACACACACACACACACACATTCCCATTTACTTTACAGCCCCACATTTACTACTACCACACTGCCAACTCAACCATTTTGCCTCCGTTTTCAAGTTAAATCAATGATGTAAGTAACTTTTTTAAACTTGTGCACAACTTGCGTGAAAAACAATTTCCAAACAGTGTTAAGTGAGAGCTCTTTCACAATTCAAGCTAAAAGTTCTAGTATAAGACAAATATCCTTCACGCTGATCGCTGGCCTTTCAGCTTTACAGGGAACCGTTCCACCAGGTATGAAAATAGACACTCCAACAGAGACAAGTCGCGGAAATTGAAATGGCAGTCTCCACAAACTTAAATGCCAAAACTTTACTTTACTCTAAAGCGCCATCCTTATATAAATGGTCCTGTGGAGCTGCTGCCTCAATGGCTTCCATCTTAATGAGCCCTGCGGATGCACTAATGGAGGAATTCATCTCCGCTTACACTCACACACTGAGACACAGGCCCTTTGCACCTCTGTGACAAACCTACGCCACCGCGTATAAATCCTTGCGGCCAGGATATTGCCTGGAGATTGCTTTTCTATTTCTCTCAGAGGAGCCCAAACGTAATCTATTACAGAAAGACGTCCCGTTTGCTGTGAGTTTACAAGCCAATGTCATTTCCTCCACTGCGAGAGCTTGTGCACGTTTCGTCTCAAGCTGGGAGGACTTTAATGGGACTCTGTCATTGATGGGGCTAATAAAAACAGCTGACGGTCTCTGGCAGGAGAGGACGACACACTACCATTGGCCCTTGCATTCTCCACTATGCTATTTCACCTCCGATTTGGCATCTGTCCTCATTTTTAAGAGGGGGAAAGGGGGAGAGTTATATGGAGAGAGAGAGAGAGAGAGAAAAAGGAGAGAGAGGGAGGAGAAGAGGGAGAGATAGAGATGGGTCTGCATTCTAAGCTAATGAAATGAAGTGTAGTAACTCTCCCAGAGGCACTATGGAGAGGGAGGAGAGGCAAGGAGAGGAGAGGGGGTTGAAACTTCCCCTCTGAAACCCCATCGCGGTGCTCATCTTAAATCAAGGTGACTTCCCTGTTCCTCTCCTCCATTAAATAGTGAGAAATGATGACATTACAGGATCATTCACTGAAAATGGTTCAATATTTTCAGGTGACAAGACACCTGGTCTTATTCAAATAGCCCCACACAGAAACCTACGGCATGGCTTTTGTCAGTAAATGCTCCTAACTGGATTTAGTGGTTGATTGCTTGTCACCAGGGTCCTCTGCAGATCAGTGAGGTCACCTACCTCATGCCAATGTCATTCCGTGCAGCCACGCGAAACGTGTAGGCCATGGCAGGACACAGGCGAGTCAGTTTACAGTGCCGCTGGCTCCCAAAGTAGCATTCTCTGAACATGTTGTTCCTCTTGCCCTGCAAAGAATGGACCATAGTGGACCAACAGGTGAGGATAATAACCAAAACTGAAGGCAAATCTACTCAGGATCAAACTGTTTGGTAACTGTCCTGCAGTCTCTTGTGAGAATTAAAAATATTCTGTTTTTTACAAAACACAGAGTTCAGCTTTTTTAAAAAAAATTTTTTTTAAAAAAACTGAACTCATGAAATGCACATTGTCATTGTAATGCACTAGGAAGACTCAATACTTGTTCAGCTACTACAAATAATAGTATTCTCCATGAACTCTCTACATTCTGCTGGCTTGTCTACTTGAGACTGAGATCAATATACAATGATGTTATTAATTCAGTAAAGGCTCTCCAGATCCCCTGAGCTTGTATCAGAACACACCATTCATTGCTTTACCATCTCTCCACAATATAAGGAGAAAATAAACTTCCAAAATAGGCTAGCACAGAGATTCTTTCTCTTTTCTCTTTATTTAAGTGAACTTTCAGCCCGCTCCACTCCACTCGTGTCAGTGTTGGCCCTGAGGGTAGGGGGCAGTAAAGGGAGAGAGATCCTCACAGAAGAGTTTAGGGCCCGTAACCAGGGCAGCCGTGGCCTACTGGTTAGCGCTTCGGACTTGTAACCGAAGGGTTGCCGGTTTGAACCCCGACCAGTAGGAACGGCTGAAGTGCCCTTGAGCAAGGACCAAGCAAGCACCTAACCCCTCACTGCTCCCCGAGGGCTGCTGTTGTAGCAGGCAGCTCACTGCGCCGGGATTAGTGTGTGCTTCACCTCACTGTGTGTTCACTGTGTGCTGAGTGTGTTTCACTCACTGATTGGGATAAACGCAGAGACCAAATTTCCCTCACAGGATCAAAAGAGTATATGTACTTATATACTTATACTACTTATACATATATTCACAAAGCATTTTATCCTACCACTAGGAGTACTCCTAAATCACACTAAAAAGATTTTAGCTAGGGGCTTTCTCTTAAAAGTTATCCGCAAAGCCTTTCAGACCTACTCTTAATAAGGGAAAAAGACAACTCCTAAACTAAGAGTGAGTCTTCGTTGCTATGGATGACGTCATCACTCATGCACGAGCTTGACTGAAGTGACCACCTTGATCGGCTGATGATTGTAACGCGGGAATGATTCCAAACACCTCCCCTACAATGATGAGTGACAGGTGACAGGTCTGAGAATGAGTGCGCTACACAAGTAGTGCAAAGGACGGAAGATGATGAATAACTGAATAAATAGCCTAAAAGAATAAAGTGTTAGACAAAACAAATAGCCTAGTAACCTACAGTAATGGATCTTTGCAACATGTTTTAAATTAATCTGTATGCTGACACGTAGCCTACATTTGCAAAGAGGAGAAACTTTAATTTAATTTGATTTAGGCTACAATGAGACGTTACGTCTAGTTCACATACAATTATGGTTTTGGTTGTTGGTGGCGTTACGTTTTTGCATCCCTTATATCCAATGCACAATTATTTCCTCGCAATTGAGACCTCCTGTAACCGTCATTTCAAAACATTGCGACGTGAAATGCCACTAAAAGCGGTTTAGGATTATTTGTGAATAGAAAAAAATTAAAAATGCTTCGTGAATTACTCTTAGTCAAAAAAATTAGGAGTCCTACACTTAGGAGTGACACGCCCATTATTTTTAGGAGTTGCTCCTAAATTCGCCAGTTAGGAGCTACTTTTAGCCTTAAAATGCTTTGTGAATACGGGCCCTGAGCTCTGAACAGGGAGAGAAGGGAATGAAGGGAGCTTACCTCATCCCACTCTAAAAGGTAGTTGGTGATCTTTGATCCGTTGTCGACAGGAGGCTGCAGAGGAGGAGAAAAGAGATCGATAGAGAGTGAGAGAGATAGAGAGATAGATAGAGAGAGAGAGATAGAGACAGAGTGTATATATACAGACCTGCAGGACACACAGTACACAGTATATGGAGTATAACAGTTAGAACAAGCAACAACAGAACTGTGAGTTGGTGCCTGAGTGAATTGCACATTGTGGTTTTGACAAGCTGTGAATGGAACTGAATGGTATCAGTGAGGGCCTGAGTGTGTGTGTGTGTGTGTGTGGGTGGGGGGGGGTATCTTACCTTCCACTGGAGTGTGAGGGAGCCCTTGGTACGGTGGGAGAGTTTCGGGGGGAAGGGGCAGTCTGGGGTGCTGCTGTGGGTGGTAAAGGTTCCCATGTCTGAGCACGAGCCTTTCACTGAGTTGTAAATGGCGGTCACTCTGCAGAAGACACACATACACACACACACACACACACACACACACACACACATAAAAACTCCTCTGAAACCAAACAGATACTCCTAAAAAAGTCTAATCTCACTGAGCAGAGCTCTCCCTCTGACCTAAGGTGACCTCCCTGGAGCAGCATGTGGACTCAAGAGGAAGAGAGACTCTCAAAGAGAGATCCTAAACACAAGCTGTGGCCAACTAAGAGGCTCGTCCTGGGGACACACGCAGTGTGGCTGTGAGGGGAGGATGAGGACACGATGCCTGGACAGATGTCAGTGGGGAATGGAGGCTGTTAGCACATTATGCTTAGGGGACGATCATTCGTGTACGCTGGAGTCTGGGGCTGAAGGGTATGAGGGCTCATAGATGGATTTGGAGATGGGGGGTCTAAACACACACTTCTGGATACTGCATGAAAGCATACATTTTCATCTATTTATATACTGTAGATATTAAGCCTAAATAAGTATAAGTATATATACTCTTTTGATCCCGTGAGGGAAATTTGGTCTCTGCATTTATCCCAATCCGTGAATTAGTGAAACACACTCAGCACACAGTGAACACACAGTGAGGTGAAGCACACACTAATCCCGGCGCAGTAAGCTGCCTGCAACAACAGCGGAGCTTGGGGAGCAGTGAGGGGTTAGGTGCCTTGCTCAAGGGCACTTCAGCCATGCCTACTGGTCAGGGTTCGAACCAGCAACCCTCCGGTTACAAGTCCGAATCGCTAACCAGTAGGCCACGGCTGGCCCACGCTGTTTCTTATTTAAAATAAATATTATAATAAATAAATAATAATAAATATTGTTGAGTCAAAAGAGAAACTCCAGTTGAATGTATAGCAATGTGCTGCACACAAACTGATCTGTATTTTTTCCCAAGCAGTTGAAATCACTGAGAGTGAATATGATGGTGCCAAACCAAGGTCATGAGCTGTGGCATCAGACAACAGAAGCAAGGACAGAAATAACTGAGTGCTGTGGCATTTTCAAAAAACGCAACCCGAGTGTTGCAAATGTCATTTCAAAGCACAATACAACACAGCAAACTGACTGCCGACAAAGACTGTAAATAAGTAAACAAATAAATAAGTCTGTAAGTATGTAAATAAAAAATAAATAAGTGACTAAAGCATTTGTTTCAGACATTGCAGAGCGGAGAGAGGACATACCTGACGTGGTAGTCTGTTGCAGGTCGCAGGTCTTTCAAATTGCACTCCAACTCCTCGCCACTGGAACAGAGGGAAGCACAAAAAAACGGCCAGTGACACAAACCCATAAACACGCAGTGCACTGCATACCTCCAGCCCATAATGACCATGACCCTTGGCCAGCAGCATCTTGGAATGGAACATGCTGCATGATGAGTGGACCTAGTAATTTTTTTCCAGTCTTTTTCAAAACACACTAACTCAATCTTCTCCACTGACCACAGCCCCACCTTCCTACACCCCACCACACCACCAGATCAACTGTTCACATGTGTGCATGTGTGTGGCTGCTCACCTGTAGATGAGGCGGTACTTGCTGTCCCGGCCCTTGTCGGACAGCGTGACCTCGTAGGTGCAGCTGTATGGGTGGCCGTTGCTGTGCCTGTCTCTGCTCACCAGGCCCGCCGGGGGCACCCAGCTCAGCCGAGCCGTCCTCGCCTGGACGTTAGAGATCTGTGGTGCGACAGCATACACGTGCATAAACATACATGCTTACCCATATCAGGTAAACAATGCTCACCTAAATCAGATAAACAATGCTCACCCATTACAGGTAAACAATGTTCATCCATATCAGGTAAACAATGCTCACCCATCTCAGGTAAACAATACTCACCCATATCAGGTACACAATGCTCACCCATATCAGATAAACAATAGCAGGTAAACAATACTCACCCATATCAGGTAAACAATGCTCACCCTACAATTCATTCACCACATATACGTAGATTTTCACAAACAGCAACATCTTGCTAAATGAAAAACATAAGGCCCTTGAGCAAAAAAAACTAAAATATCTTTTTTAGTCTTCTAACTAAAGGTTGACATTCTGTCGATTTGAAAGCAAAATAACCTTTGATAAATCACAGCGAGTCCCTACATACACTATAAATATAGAAAACATGTTATGTATTATTCCACATCACTGTTAGCGATGCACCTTCACTAGCCAATAAAAACTGGACTATGAGGTTAGCCACTTTATGTCCGAGACACAAACAAAACATTACTGCAATTCTGTGGGAAAATAAATCAAGTGTCATGGACAATCAGTGTGTATTTGTGAGATGAGCCTCAATTTTCTATTCCAAGCACAAACACAATGCCGGCCTGATTCAATGAATTGTATCTGGGTTTAGATCATATTACAGTAATATGACCTGCCCTGCACTGACAAAATAGCATTATTCTGAGCAGAGGAATCTCATTCATGATAATGAAACCTGCTCTATAACCCCAGGCCATTTGTGAAAACTATACATTTTACATCAGAAAATATGAAGAAAAATGGCTGGATTTAATGGCTGAATTTAACCAAACATGACCAAGCATCTGTCTGAAAATGTCGCTGCATGTGTGTGTGGGTGAGTGTGTGCATGCATGTGGAGTGTGTGTGTGTGTGTGTGTGTGTGTGTGTGTGGGTGAGTGTGTGCATGCATGTGGAGTGTGTGTGTGTGTGTGTGTGTGTGTGTGTGTGAGAGAGAGAGAGAGAGAGAGAGAACAGGACACAAAGCTCTGCAGACAGAGTGAGATTGAGGACTTATTTTTGATAATTCTCAGCTTCTTTGGTAAATGTTCCCATGTTTTCATTCCAGCAAGAACTGTTGTGAGTGTGATTGTGTGTGTGTGTGTGTGTGTGTGTGTGTGTGTGTGTGTGTGTGTAGTAGGCTACTGAATACATGAGGGCAAGAATATTGTAGCAACATTTGCACACCCAGTGCATAGTTAAAACCTTTGCAAAAGAAAGGTTGTGAAGAAATGTGGATTTAGAATGGGATGTTATTGTCAAGAAATGTGAATTTAGAATTTAGAAGTTCGTATTGGTCTAATGGCAGGCGTTCCAATACTGTGGTGTTTACAAAGTGAGCTCCCAAGGAAAGCAGCAATGCTGCCACTGTGTGGATGTACTGGGTATGACAGCCAGCCAACACTGTTCAAATGTAGCCTATGGCCACAGTAATCTGAGTACCCAGAAGTTTGCATCATGCTGAACGAACGCCACAGAGGACCGAAGCTCATCACACTTTGGAAAGCATGTAAAGCTATAGTTACAACCACCTCTGAATATAGAACAATGAATTGCAGGCATTTATACTTACACACGTGTACAATACATTTGTACATGGGTGAAGGACTTACGGTCAACACACTCCTCAAATGGTTTATCTGTCACTGTGTCATATGCTCTTCGTTGTGTGTACAGTATGTGTGTGTGTGTGTGTGTGTGTGTGTGTGTGTTGGTGTGTGTGTGTGATGGATGTGTGTGTGTGTGTGTGTGTGTGTGTGTGTGTGTGTGTGTGTGTGTGTGTGTGTGTGTGTGTGTGTGTGTGTGAGAGTGCAGGCTCCCTGTCACCACAGTGTGTACT